>NC_081155.1:21188704-21266204 GCF_012432095.1 Onychostoma macrolepis | reverse complement strand
TGAATCATTACTAGTGAAAAGCGAGATGCTCTAACGCTGGTTTGCTTTCCCTTTAGATTGTGTGTTGCACTCTGGATTTAAATATAATAAAGTCATGCTCGGCCCATATCTTTAATATTTATTTTTATAATAATTTTTTATTTATGTAATATTTAATTGAATATATATATTTTTTGTACACGTTAATTATACTTTTTGTGTGTGCTGTTAAATATAGGGTAAATGTACCTATTAAGCTCACATACCCATTAAGCACACTACCATATCTGAGATCAGATTATAAAGATTAAAAAATATTTATTATCCTACTTGATGTCTTAACCAATTGATATGTTTGTTACTATATACCTCCTATAATTTGAAGTCAATCAGATCATTGCACTCTGAGATACGGGTCTCCATGTGTTCACACTGACTGGCGGCCATTTTGAAAGCTGTCTAAAAACTTTCACCAAAAGAGGAGTCCCTTAAATGTGTTTTTTAGATGTTTAAGCCTTTATTTTGGGTAAGTTTCACTACTTATTGTAAAATTAAGAGATTAATGTTCAAACTTTTGCATATTATAACCTGGAACTTGGATGTGGGAAATAATTACATTAGATCCAAAAGATAGTTTTAGCAACGTAGCGCAGATGCTACAGAACAGTTAGCTAAGTAGCTGTATAAGATTGTGTGCTACGCTAACATATTACTTCACAGGCATTACTGGCTTGTACTTTTACATCCACAATGTTATAAATTGACAGGTTATTGCTGGTCTGTCGTTTTACAGTGCTGTAATTTTTAAAGATTTCATTTTATTTTAAGGTGAGCTTAAAGGGTACACTACTATGAAAATCACACAGCTTCAGTGTGACATCAATAAGAAAGTACAATTTCATAGATATTGTTAATAATAGTTTTTCATATTAAAATATGTATAAACTTAATACATGACCTAGACTATTTATTTAGCAAAATCCTGTCATTTTAATAAATATTACATGAAAATTTATAAAAAAAATTTGCTGCTCCAATTAAGCTCAGTGTGCTCTCTTTTAAGTTCTTCACATTGAACGTCTATGTAAATACTTCATAAACAGACTTTAAATATTAACTGATGGTTGTCATTTTAATTTAAGTTAATCGATTTTCTATGGACTCTGCCAACTCAAATCTGCAGACTGGCTCTGATCTTTGGCACCAACTTCTCCAGACTGTAAATCTGTGGAAAATTTGTGTATTGTATTCCAGCCTTAAGAGACTATAGATAAGTCGACATCCATTTAACAAGTGGTTTCATAATGAGGCTAGTTTCTGTGTTCATCCCCATGAATTAAATGTTTTATTGGTTTGTGTTATTTGATTTTTGAATGTTACTTAGCTGAACATGGACTAGTATAGATGTTGCAATGTGCTTAGATGACACTTCACTATGAATATATAACTGATCAAATTGAATGCCTTTTTGCTTGATTTTACTGTTTTTTGTTTTTTGGTGATTGATTTTGTAACTTCAAAAAAGCATATTTTTACAATTATTCTTTAAAGTCTTTCCTTGAAATAAACAATATTTTTTAATAAAACATGATGTGAGCTTAATTAAACAAAATTAAGCACTGGTACCCATTAAGCACAGCCAGACTTTTTGAATTTAATGATGTATATCTTAATTGAAATGCTTTTGTCATTTAAAATAAAATTCAATATTTTTGTGTGAGAGATTAATATTTTATTTTAACATAACTTTTTGTACTGAAACCAATATCTTGTGCACTAAAAATGTCTCAATGTAGATTTTGGTGCGCTTAATAGGTACGTTTACCGTACTCTTTTTTTCAGTAGATTTGTTAATCTTGTAGATTGAGTACTACGTTTAGATTGTAACTTTATTTATATTTTTATAAGCAGACCTTTTCTAGATGGACGGTTAAAAAAAAAAAGGAAGATTGTACAATATTAATACATTGTGGGCGCTTCCTTTACTTGCCTGTCTTAACTGAACATTTCTTTGTGGTTGTTGCTCTCTTGTAATCATCTGTTATACATTACATGCAGGAAATGTGTGTCGAGAGAGAAGGTGAGAGAATAATAAAATGTTACAAAACAGAACAATTCTAACCCTTGTATAACCCTAATCTAACCCTAATGCTTGTAAATAACTACATTATAGCACCACTGTTTCATGTCTGTTTAATTTAATTGTAGATACTGTAGAGTGGCAAAACTGCAAATGCTGCTAAATTGGACAGTTGACAGTGCAGTAGTTGTAGGAAAATGACAATAATTTGACAAGGATGCAACTCTTCTGTGGTGGTTCAGCATAAAATAAAGTTATTGGGTCATTATTTTATTTATTTTTTTATTTCATATTGAGCAGCCTGTTGCTTTGGCTACCAAAAATTGTGACTCTGAATGCTGCCAATTAAAGCTCGCTGAAGCACACAAACTGTGCTTTACCCATGGTTGTTACCATTTGAAGCTGCCAAGCTTCAAAAAGAAAAAAAAGCACCATGTATTCCTAGTCTTTTTTATTCAAGTCATTGAATTTAAGCTCATGGAAACTTCTCTCTGCTGCAGCTGTCAAATGTCATTTTTTTATTTAGCATTTTCAAACTGCGTGTCGCTTTTGGTTATGACAGTCAGCACAGTAAAACTCTTTCAATGATGTATCTGTATTTCCATTTTTATGAATAATCTGTAGATAAAGGTGAGTGCTTTTATTTAAAAGGACTGTATTATTCTGAAGTTTATTGCTGATTCTGAATGGCGGAATTCTTGCTACTGGGTCTATGTTAGATTAGAGCTCTGGAATGGGCGACTGAATAAAACTCGTCATTCACACACAATAACTGGAATTTAAAACTTGGATGAAAAAAAAAAGCTCAGTGAACTGTTTGATAGATTTATTACACTAGGTGTTGCACACACTCCATATGTCATCTCTTCGTGTTCTAACTATTATAAACTTCTCTTTGCTGACTGAGGCCCATCTGTGACTCCAAAAAGTGATGTTGCTTTAAAGTGCATCATTGTGCTCCTGGGATGCACATAAGCGCTTTTGTGCCTCTCTGCAGTTATCCCCTTATATACAGTACAATGGTAGTTTTTGTGGAATAAAATCTTATATATTTAGTCTATAAATTAATTTAAATTTTGATTATGAATTTTTATGAATCAATACAGCTTAGTTCTGAGAATGAAGAATGACTGTTGTCTAATCAATACAAGGATTAATGTGAAGATTGACCAGGATTTGAGGAATGCTTTGGAAAAACTGATTTGGATGTTAACATCAATTCTAATAAGTGTAAAACAAAGAATGCTTTTTCTCTTTGTCATTCTCTGTTTTATTGCATGCACCATCATCACCTTGGAATCATTTATCAAATATTTATGTGTGCACATAGGCGGATCGTGTGTAAGGCTGTGGCCATGGGGACCTGGGGCAAAAATTGCTTCAAATTGGACAAAAATGCCCCATCACAATTCAATAAAATCTGTTATGGCAAACAAAGTATGTATGCATGTAATATGTATGCAAAATGTATGCAATGGCCAATCAGAGGCGTTCAGACGAGTCATCACTGAAACTTCAGAGTTTGTTCAGTGCACACTCGCAAATTGTCTCATCATAAACAACAAAGTGCAGATGCACGTACAATGTACGGTAAGAGATTAATTTCACAGTGTAGACAGCTTCAATTATTATAAATGTACATGTAGGTTTTTTTGGGGGTTTTTTTTGGAGAGTGCTTAAACTTGAATTAAATCTTCACTCGCTTTCTGTATATAATTTATTTTCTGTTTAAATAACCGTGGCAATATGAAACACAGTATAATTAGCAACTTACAAAGAATTTTTATGAAATTGTAATCATGTTAAATGCAAATTCACTCCTTTTAAAAATATTTTATTAGCCTACATGACACCCATATCTCGTACTTGCCTAAAAAGACAGGTTTATGATGATTGTAGTTAATACTTACCCAAGAGTTGGTTCACGCTCCACCTATGCATGTGCATCATAGTGTTATATATATTTTTTTTAGGCTAATCGATTTCTTAATTATTAATGTTCATTCCACGGCTAGTAAATCAATGATTAACTAACCTGAACATGATAAATATTTTTGTTTGTTTGTTTTACACATTACAGCACCTGTATGCCTGTCAGCCCTCTCAATAGGTAGTCTTTGCTGGCTAGACCTGAAAGCAGAGGCAGTGCTATAGTTTCTGTAGCTCTTCACCTCTAACCTCCCCTCTACCATTTTTGGTCCGAAGGGGATCTTGAATAGCGAGATACACGTGGACAGAGGACAGATCAGGTTATGGATAAAACATCAGTTCCAGTTCTCTGAAGAATAGAACACAACATAACTCTGGTTGGTGATATTGCCAGAGCTTGCATAAGACAGAAGACTTGGCTAGAACGTCCTCTATCCTGAAAAGGTCAGAGGCTTCTTGACCCCCCCCCCCCCCCAAAAAAAAAAGGTCACGGGTATTGTCAGGTAATGTGAATTTTGGGCATGTGTCCCTGAATGTTTTGTTGTGGCATTTTTGGAGGGCTTGTTTGTGTGGCTCTCAGCACAGACTAATTAATCTTGTTGATATTTTGAATATATGTGAGCGAAGCTTTTGGGTTTTCTGTAATCCTCTTGATTCAGAAAACAATCACACTTGTCATGCGTTCCCGTGAGTCAGGCTTGTTAATGCTCTCACTGTCTCTTGTAAATGTAATTAAATGATTACATTTGTCTCTGTTGTGAATAAACTGACAAATTAGAGGTCAAGAGATAATGGCATGAATAGATGTGCAACCAAAACATGCTCTTTCATTGAGTGAGAGCACTGGGTATGTGGTAATTACACACTTGTCCATTTACTTGAGTTGACAAATCTGATTGTGTGTTTGTTGTCTTAAACTGAGTGTATTTAAGATGCCGCTGTGTGCGAGGACGTAAGTACTGTACAGCGTGACTTGTGGTGTGTCTTTTGATGCTGTTAATTACATTCCTGTGTCATTCACTCAGGCTGGAGACAGGACTCTCTGTATCTGTTTGGCAATCTGTGATTATCGTGTTTGGTGCCATCTCTCTTTGCTCCCAGTGTGGTTTCTCTTCCTCACGGAGCATTTGATTCCTGTCTCTTTCTACTTCCAGTATTCATTTGTGAGGCTTAGTCATTTTGTGTGATAAATCCGACTTCTCTCACACTTCTTTTTTCGTCTCATTTTAGCAGGCAAAATTGGAACATGTAGCTTCTCAGCTTTGCAGTTTTTGCTACTTATATTATTAGGGATACACTATGCACTTTTTTTTAAGTATTAATAACTTCTCTTTGGTCTTCCTTGCTGTGCTTTTTAGGTTTCCAATGTGACCTTAAAAAGTATTCAAATATAGCTTGCATAAACTTTCAAAATTTAGGGGCATTAAAAGTCTTAAATATCTTAAATAAATGTCTGTTTTATCATTACCAAAAGTTGTACATTTGTGGACGAACAGACCAGGGATGATAAGGTTCATACTGTCCTAAGGGAGTTCTGAGCATAGTATGGTGTGAAGCGACAGCAATTTCCCCTACCCACTTGAAGTAATCTGTAATCAATCCGTTCCAGTTTGGGATTTTCATTTACCGCTCTTCACTCACTCCCAACATGCCCCATAGCAGAATATTCACCAAGCTATGCTCCATTATAAAGGTTTTCTATTTATTTATTAATTTTTATTTATATTTATCAATTTTTTTTAATTTATTTTAAAATATCACAAACATCTGTGTGCACGCAATGTGCAATGTATCAATAAAAAAAAAATAAAAATCATTAGTTTGTTAATATGTGTTATGCTTGTGAAGGAGTGAGTGATAGGAAATATAAATGCCCCCTGCTCGGCTTCTACTCCACACTGTTCACATACTTGAGCTATTAGAGCAATCTAAAAGTGCTCACGGACATCCCCACAAGGCAGTGTACATTAATTTGAATGTTTTAATGTAATTTGTAGGCAAATATTGTTGTTTGTGTGTAAGTGATTTAAAAAACATTTATATATTAAGAAGTGTATTATTATTCTATAAAAGATGGGATGGAAATAGAAGGGGGAAAAAAACGGAATCATTGTAGTTTTGTAGATATTTCATGCTGATAAGTAGTGTTCATAGGCTTTGCTGACTGTGTGTCCTTTGCTGACTGTGTGAGTAAAATAATCTTTGGTGCATTTATGTGTTTTTAGATTTGTGTGCAACTTTTAATTTCTGATACCCACTTGTCACAGAGAATAATTGAAGCCACAAAGCATTTACATGTTTTCAAACAAACATTCAGATTTTATTTTTTTTTAACAGCCGTTCAATCAAATTAATGTTTATCGCAATGAATTTTGTTTGTTGCTGTCACTTAACAATATCTAGCTGACTAACACAGAATAATTTATGATAGGGTGGGAAGCATTAAACTTTCATATGGCACACCATATGGCACACCATATTTCTTTATAGAAAATTATGTATGGATTTATAGCTTACATTTTAGATTTATAGTTACATTTATACGTTTTATTTCCAGCTATTTTATTTCACAACCCCCAAAAACTTAATGTAATATGAAAGATTAAAATGTGTTAAATGTATGTAAAATATTATTTCACTTGGCAGACTACTATTGTCACTATTGTGTAGCCCTACAGTAGAGTGGCATGAAGATCATTTTTAGGGTAACGTAATTTTTGATGAATATTTGATGTGTGATGAATAAGCACATACAGTGGAGGCAGAGACGAGTATGTGTATTGCACACACTCTCTTGTGCATTCTTGCTCCCAAGTAGATTTTTTTTTTAAACAACATCCAAATAAATTATGCTATATTTAGGGTTGTTTCTCGAATTTGATCAAATCCGATTCCGATTCTGCTTATAGATTCTGATTCTTATCGATTCCTAGTTTTGATTTCTAATAAGGTAAAAAAAAAAAAAAAAATCAAACATTTAGAACTTAAACATATTTTATACTTATTCTTTGTCTTTTACAAAGCATTCTGTTGCAGTTAAATAACATGAGCAACCTAGAGGTAATTTTTGCTTCTTGGTTTAAAAAAAAATACCACAGCAAAAATAACTAAACAAATATATTTTTCAAACATTAAATTGTTAAAACAAAGTAAACAGTAATAAAATAGGAACAAACAAATCAATTAGCAATAGCATAAGTACAACTGAACAAATTTCAGGTACAGAAATTAAAATCAAAAGTTTTTTTTTTCATAAAATACAGATTAATCCTCATTAAAGTTAAGAAAGATATTCAATCAAGATCAGTGAATGATTTTCTTGTTCTTTGATTAACATTAATGACAGACAGCACATTTATTACACTGCTGTCTCTTACACACCGAACACACGCGGATCTAAAAAAATAGTTACTTACACATGCATTTATTTAATTTAAGACAAAAAATTGTTGTGCCATGCACACATCTGAAGTGTGATCACAGAGAGCCATGGTCCTGGCCTGTGTCCGTTCTCGAACAGTTCCATGCATTTCCTCTGCAGAAAAGGAGTTTCCGGGCCGGAACTGACTTCTTTCACATATTGTGACACAAAATTTACATCAGTATATCCTCGTAAAGACAGCAAATAACGTGCAAGTTGCGCTTAAATGATTTAAAATCACATTAAAATGCAAACGCAGGAATCGCCAAGCAGAATTGAAATGTCGTATTGACTCAGCGCTTCTTAGAAATATGGAACCGGTTCTCGATACCCAACCCTAGCTATATTTAATAAAATTTCCTGCAGTACTTAAGAGAGAGAGGACAGTTTCTGAAAACTCACACATAATTGCTTGTTTTGGGTTTTCCAGGGCTCTTCAGTCATATTTGTGAAAAATTACTGTTTGCAACTGTGGGAAAAATACCTGCCCCAATCAAAGCTTCGCACTGCAATTAGTTGCTTTTCATGCTTTCAGTCAACAGAGCAAGTATAAAAAAAGTTGTGTGATAACTACACTTTTTAAGTAAGATAACACTATTTTTGTGTATTTATGGTCTGTATGTTTAAAAGGTGAAACAGGTTAGCATGAAATGCTGCTGTTTCTTTGCAGCCTGTCTAATAAAATTTGATTATCAGAAGTAGGATTGGAAATTAACAAGGGTTGGGGCAAAAACGACACCAAAATTAGTGCCACACTTATGCAGTGGAAAAATGGATTTTGTTGATACTGATTTATATTGATTGATAACAGCCCATTTTTGTCTTACTGTTCTAATTGAATTTGTTTGAACATTTTTAAACTAATTTTATGTTTAAATTTAAGAATTTGACATGATGACAAGTAGGATTTGATTTTACAAGTATGAGGTAGCTGACCTACAAAGTTTGAGTTATCTATCAAGTTTTACAATAACAGCTGAACTTGTGCATGCAGAAGCGTTGCTAATACAAAAATGTTGTTGTGAAAGGTCCACTCAAAACCTTATCTTCTGTACAACAGTAGCTGCTGCTGAGGTATAAACAACAGCTCAGACAAAGCCTTTACATTTATCATTCACACACACAGCCTGACAAGGTTAGCATGTCACCCATTTGCTTACCCCATTCATCCCCACTTAAATATATAACTCAAATTGAACCACGTAAAATGGCAGCTTTACTGTGGAGGATGTATCATCACTAGCGGATTTGTTGTAGGTTTGAGGATTGTTCATCTGCAGCTGCATTTGAATAAATGAGATAAGCGAACCAAACAGACAGGTGCTATACACGGAGGCCATGTCTGCTGAAAAAGGAGGGGAATCACGGGTAGAGAGAAATGCATCAAGGCTACAAACTCATACAAACAAAAGCAAAGAAATTGAAGTGGCCTTAAGGCCAAATTTATCAGGCTTCTGCATTCCACATGCGTGTGTTGAGCAGTTATCCTCTCTAATGAATTCTATACAAAAGAGGGATTATTTTCATCACCTGAACGATGTGCACTGCTTCAAGAGCAGCAATCAGCAATTTAGTGTTAGGTGTGCCATTCTACATACTGGTTGAAATGTCGCTTACATGTAAAATATGAGTCGTATGTTTGCAGTAATGCAAAGAGTGAAGCAAGAATAAAGGAATTTATGAATAGATTTGATAACTTTTTGTTCATTATAACCATGGTGTTTTAAAATTAACTTTGGAAGTCATTATTTCTCCTATTCATAGCTTTGCAGCAATTCATTGGACATATTAGCTGAAAAAAAGCTAAAAATAATTTTACAGGAATTTAATTCATTCTCCTTGCAAAATTCCAGCTGAAACAAAAATAAAACTGTGAGCTGTTTTCTAAGACTTGCATTGAGTAAAATATGAAATAGCCAAGGGTATTAATCATTATTAAGTAAAGAAAGAAGGAAAGAGAATGGGTCCCCACTTGAAAACGAAGAGAGAGTATAAGTGTATTTGAAGTAGTGAGATATATTGATATTCTGTAGAGAAGCTGTTTTACTCTCTACGAAGAAGTGTCCATTCACAGTGCACTGTGCTACCCCCCTCCCCTCCCAGCACACTCAATGAAAAATCGGCTTCACGTTGAATCCTAATGCTCGTTCACACAAGGCTATGCTTAGAATGCTGACTTTCTGAAACTACATTCCTCTCTCTCAAAGCCCAAAACAATTTATAAACAACACACCCAGAGGTCTAGACACACATGCTTGCCAACTTAATCAGAACCAGTCTCTAAACGGAAACTTTAAACTGAAGAAGAGACCACACTGAAACAGTGCTATCAGATGCAGATCTGCACAATTAATTTCTCTTCAGATTTATTACACTGTAAAAAATAATCATTAAAAAATATATGGAAATTGACAATTACACTTTGTCTCAGTAAATGATTTCCAAGTAATTGTCCTCATACAAAAATATGCACTGTGGTAATCATAGCTTAAAATCTTCAGTTCAATTTAGAAAATATATTCACTGAGTCTACCAAGTTGAAGTGGAAAATCTGTGTTGGCTGAACAAGTCCTACATCCAAAAAACTGTATGCGCATGTGCCTGAGAAAAATTTGTTAATTCAAATGTGGATGCACAGGAGAGCAAGCAGGGCCGAATCAGTCAATGCCGAAGAAAGAAACAAGCATCATTCCCAAGAGAAGACAGATATTCATCGTCATAAGTTTCAAGATGTTATGGTGAGTAATGAGCACTGAAATTATTCTCCAAAGGTTTTACTTTAGTACCCAGTATACGTGGCATTTTTCAGAATTGCAAGATCACATTAATTAGTTTAATGATTGTGTTTTTTCCCCCATTACCTCATGCTTATATTCTGGTAGCCTATGTTTTTATTTTCCTCATATCATATGTGTAAAATACTGTTAGATTGGATTCTGAGGTTTGTGTGGTATACGTGCGTCGGCCCATTGTTCTCGAGTAACTGTAATTATTTTTTTAAAATATAGCCCACAAATTGTCTGTGCGCTGATTTCCAGTTTCAAGGAGAAAAAAAAAACGGATTATGCAGGAGGGAGATGCAGGGAACAGAGATTGTGTGTTCTGCAAAGAGGTGGAGGTAAATAATAATTTTGCAGTAACTGTTATACGCAGATGTTGCGGCTGGTCAAGCAAATGTTTGTGCTTGTTTCTGTATGATATAATTGTAAATATATCTATTAAAATACTGATATTTTGGTCTATAACTCCTCCCCAAACTTCCCTCTGCCCTGTATCTTGCTCTCTCATTGGCTGAAGGTCATCGCTGATGTAGTTTTCAGTCAGAACTCATTGCACACAGCGTGATTATGAATCGCAGACAGCTCCAGATATTTAGCATGCCAAATATTTCACGGGCGTCGGCGACGCATCGGCGATTCCCTCAGATGGTGCCGTGTCTTTGATAATTCACACTGCGTGATTGTCACTCGCGTGAACTAGCAGCGATTTGTCGCCGATTTATCAAAACCTGTCGGCGAGTGAAAAATCAGGCTAAAATCGTGCAGTGTGAACTTGGCATTAGACCGCAGTTTGTGTCTGCCTTTTTTGGGCCTTTTGCATTTAAATAAGCCTTATCAAACATATCATGCTTGTGATTTTCTCATTTGTGTATTCTTTTTTTTTTTAATGCTCGAGTCAGTAATTTTAAGCAGTCCTGAAAGCCGCACAAATATATTTATAAAATAAACAAAGCATATTCTATACCGTTTGACACTGTATATCTTAGTCTCATTATATAATTAACTTCTGTTCTCTCACTTGCCAGATGTCATGCATGGGAACTTTGTTATTAGTGTAATTTTATTATTATTATCATCATTATTATTATTATTATTTGTAGGTTTTCAACAGTGGCACTTTTGAAAGTTTTCTTCGCCACATCAAGACATCCTGTTATGCAGAAGACTTCATTCATGTATTCATTGTTTTTCCTTGTTTAAAATAAGTAATTTTTACAACATGCCCTGTTTTGGAGTTGATTTGTTAATAAAGTAAAGTGATAATGTCATTTCTGATGTCAGTGTTCTGTATTTTGTTTAATGCATTTCCATTTACTTTTTTTTTTTCTTTTGGGACAGGGAGAAATAAATAATTGCTGAACCACCAAGATGGTTTGGTAAACAACATAATTATTTCCATTGGCCTAACATTATATTCTGATTGAGGATATGGTAACAGACTGTTGCCATAATTGATAAAATTCAATTCACAGAAATACAGTTGGACCAACTGAAAAATGCAGATTGATATTTTGTAATTTTTTTTAGTTTATTTTTTATATATATACAGTATACAAAACTGAACATTTGCAGTTAGACATGGGTAGTGTAAAAGTAAATGTGTGCCTTAATTGTTTTTAATGTGTATTTTTAAGGTTGTAAAGTGCAAACTAAGCTTAACATTGCCTTACTGGTTAGTATTTCAGACAGTGTGTGTGCAGATGACTCTAAATGCTTGCTAGCTCTGAGTATTTTCAGCGCTTGATGAAAAACTTTAACTCCCACACCCAGTAATGGGGCACAGTAAGGCTAAATGACTTGGGTAAAAAGTATCTTTTCAATGATCATACATAGCTGGGTCAGAGATGTTGGAATGCTAAGTCTGACTTCTGACCCCCCAAGTTATCCCATAAATTAATCAATATTGCAAGAAAGGTTTTTCATACTTTTAATGTCGGCATGACTTAAAAATTTAAATCTATATGCATGTTATACATCTAACTGTGAATGGTTCATTGGTGTCATTTTTAATTTGTAATTTTTTTTTTACCTCAGATTTTTATAACTCAATTTTTCAGTGAAATGTTAGTCTTCTCTTTAAGACACATACCAGATTTTAGTCCGCATAAATACTTCTCTTTCTTACAATCGACTTCAAGATCACATTCAGCCAATCTGCCTCTATCCAATCAACATCCGACTTACTGAAGCTAAGTCCCCACCCTGCTTTTTTTTCTTCTTTTTTTTTGGCAATCCGTTTCACTTGGATGCACATCACAATACTTTAAAAAAGATCTGTCACTAGTTTGGTTTCATTGTGACTTTAAGTGGTAGACTTGACTTCCGTAGACTTTTTATTACATTTTTTTAGTCTTACCATTTGCTTTTGTCCTTTTCTATTTTCCTTCCTGCTAAGTTGCTATTGTCAGTAGCGCAAACCCATTATATGTAGTCTTTATTGGTGAGCCCTATGATATGCACAATCCACACGGACCCTCTTTGTCCTTGTCAAGTGAAGTGTTTCTATACAATCAGCGATGGCATTTGAATGGATTCATTTGAAGAGTGACTCCTTGCAGTGGTTCAAATCAAATCTCCCACCAGCATATTACATGATTTCTCCTGTCTTACAAAAGTCTATTTTCACTGAAAGGAAGCTTTGAGCACTCGCTGTTTGTGCAATACAACCTTAAATGAAAGTGAAGCCTAATTTATTATAGAATGAAAGTGCTTTGTTCTTTTTATAAAGGGTAATGTAATTACCTCGTACTTCAATTTAAGATTACAGATTGAGGGATAGACCAAAACAAATTATAATGGACCCTTCACAATAGAACCACCACTCCACCTGTCTGAGCTCTCTTCTTTTCAATGAGCAACTGCTTTGTTCACATTTAAACAAATGACCTGACACTTAAACTTAACTAAATAAACATAAACAGATTTTAAGCAGGACTGGAGGAATAGTCATCCGCTGCTTGTTAAAAAATAGTAGAACTAATTTGTAAGGGACAAACCTTGTTAGAAGCAGTTTCAAGTGCCACATGAGTTTTCAGCTGCCTATATTATATCTCATTATATATTAAGAAGCATTTTTATCAGTAATATACAAAAGAGCGGATGTAAGGTCCTCCAGCAATCTTGGCAATATTATAAAAACAATAAAAGGCAGTTCATAATATTCTTGGGTGCACTTTGCGTTGCTTTGGGGCTGTTTCTGTTTATGCACATATGCATGTAAATGACTGATTTTACCACAGGTAGAAAGCGCTCTAACACTCTCACCCTGCGCACATGGACCTGAGACAGGCGCCTGCATCAACACACGGGCCACTCTGCTGAGAGCTGTTTGGGGCGAGAGAGCACGATTGTTCATCCTCTTCTTGTTTATCCCGTAATCCTCTCTGGGGTTTCTGTTGCATTGATAAATTTTCTTGTTTCCACCAGCTTTGTGTCTCACTGCTCAATAGTGGTGCAGACAGCCGGGACCCCACCTGCGTCGAGCCATCACAGACTTGGATCAATGCTCACACATGTGTACACACACACACACATCCCTCACCGCCTCCAGAAGCAGCATGCATGTCAACTACCTTTTCTATCCAAGATTTCACTTATCCTCCAGTGCTGTTAGTGCAGATTTCAGTAAACTATTGAAATGATTCTCTAAATGCGTAAAACATGCCATTTTTTTCCCTCTCTCCATCTGTCACCCAAAGAAAGAGAGAATGGAGACTGTCATTGGTCCTGACCCCAGACCGAGGAGAAATGCTGATTAGGTTGATTTGTGCAGTGTTCTGCTCCAGATGGGCTGTGTGTTATACAGGGTAAACAGAAGCAGGCTGTGCTGATGAGAGTCAGAGAGTCCTCGTACGTGGCCGCTGAGGCCGTGCTAAAGAGCTTGGGCTTAGACACGCATGCTGACAGAGTGACTGCATGTCACACACGCTCAGCTCTCCCTGAAAGACACAGACCAACGCTTATCTGCTGTAATTAGGAAAAGCCAAAACTTCCTTCTGTGTGCACTAGAGAGGATTAGTGGGACTCCTTTATTTGTTGTTATTTTGTTTCACAGAATTTTATTTGTATAGGTCAGAGATAAAACAAGGCTAAGTTAGTGAGATGTTTGATTGTTTATGATTGTTAAAACATCACATACATTGATGGTTTGTAATCTAGGGTGTAAGGTCTATTTCAACATATTTTTTTTTTTAAATAATGAGTTTAATTCTCACCCCGCAATAATACTAATGCAGTTCATGTTTGATCTTTACTATAAATAGGCAGATATTAATTTATTCGTTTATTCATTTGTTTTTAACTGATATTAACTTTGTGTAACACCTTGTGAATCTTTTGGGGAAAGAAAAACAAACAAAAAAAAAAAACACAGGCATATGCCAATTATTTAGTTCATTTAGATAAATCAGGAATTTCTCACTTTAATGTGGCTGTCTGAAATCTTTGCTAATGCATTACTTTACTACTACTGTTATATTATTATACACATTTTATATGCAGTATGATCAGTATTTATAAATAAATAAAACCGGTTCTGCTTTTGGCTGGGACACGTCACCTGAATCAGTAGAAAAATATTGCTCAATCTTTTTTTATTTTAAGGTGTCCCTGTTATAGTGTAATTACACAAAATAGTACTGAGCAGTATTGATTAACAAGATAGCTGTACATGCAGTACTATAGGGTTAGGTTTTGTTTTAGGTTCAGTTGCTTGTATTTATGCATAATTTACTAGTATTGCTATAGTAAGTACATGTAAAGTGTAACAAGGACACTGTAACAAAATTTTTATATGCAAATCAATAAGACGTATCACTCTTTTTGTCAGAATGTAAACAGACATGCACAAGAAAGTGCTTGTTATCAGAGTACTGATAAAGCCATTTACATGTGAAGTAATGGCAACGTAACGTAAAGAAAGGTTTTGATAAAAGGGCTTTGTATTTTTTGCTTTTGTTTTCTAATTTAAAAAAAAAAAAACATGACAGGTTGCATAACTACAGTATATTGTCAGTTTATTAAGCGTAATCTGTTTACAATGTGAACATCTCTTTTATTGATTATTTATTATTCACACCTTTTTTATTGCTTTGACAGATGTGTATCTTAATACACACAGATTTTTGCTGAACTCCACCATCGAATTGATTTCTCTTAACATTTCTATTTCATTTAACCCACTCTCTATGTGTGTGTTTGTCCATTACTGCTTCCCAGCGGAACGCAGAAGAGACGTTATCATGGCGATTGATCAAACTCTCCTTGCCTAGCGCTGCAGTCATTAATCAAGTGAATGCTAATTGTGATCAGAGCAGGGGGTCCGAGATGGCCTCTCTGTCAGGCCCCACAGCTGGAGTGATGGAATAGTCCAGCCGCAGCTCACTGCAGGAAAGCCTGTTAGAGGAAGATGCATTATGCAACTTCTCCTAAGATTGATAGCCAGCATGAAACTCTAGCATTTGTTGTTTTCTTTTGTTAGCAATAAAGGTCAATCAAATTATACAATTTTTTTTTCTTACACCATTCAAAACAGGCTGATCTAGTCACATCAGTTTTTGATGGCTGTAACCCTCACGGGCTGACTCAATTAGAAATGATGCTTCTGACTTTCCGAATTTCTCTCTCTCTCTACAGCAGTCACACAGGGAGTGTGTACCTCTTGTGGATTACAATCCTGAATCTAGACAGATACTATTCATATCTTGGAGCCTGGAATCCGAAAAGGTCTCACTGTGCACCATAAAAATGCACTTTATATTTTAGAAATGCATTCTCAGTAATGCAGTGCATTTCAAGTCTCCAAAATGTATGTATTTGGTATTCAGTTTTTTAAACATGGAAATCATAGTTTTCTTGGTCCCACTTTTTTTTAGGTGACCTTAACTACTATGCACTTATACACTAATAATTTGATACAATGCACTTAATGTGTGCATACATGTTTTTACATTGTACTTATATTTTTTTAATTCCTGCATGTAATTACATTTGTAACTAATTTCTGTAATTACATTCATAATTACACTGTTGACCCATTCCTTACACCTTAACCCACCCTTAAACCAACCCATACCACCAAACATTGTGGGACGTTTTTTCTTCCTTTTTACAATTAGGGAATGTTGCTACTTTCATAATATTACTAAAGAAAAAATAACACTGTAAAACCAATATTACCATTTAAAACAATAATTTTTAAGTTTTTCAAAACATTATTTTGACTGGGGAAACACCATATTTTCTAATACATTTTTCTTGTTTGGAAAAAAAATGTCATGGCAAAAATGGCAACATCCACTCAAACTTATTATTGTAATTTAAAATATTTACATTATTTCAGGTTCACCTCTATGCTTGCTGAATTGTGATTAAAAGAAAACTAATATGGTTTCCATGGATTACCTCAGCTCTTCTTTCTCAGTCAATATGTTTCAAAAATCAAATCAAAATATTGTTTTAGTTGCTAATCATTTCATTTTCTTTCTGTCCTAAATTTTTATTCAGTAGTGTTAACTAGAGGTGGACCGATTCATGGGTTTTGCCGATTAATCGGCACCGATAGTTGATTGCCACAACTATCGGGTATCGGCAAAAATCCATGCCGATAGTTTTCCGGTTTGCAACCATTTCTGGAGTGGCTGAGAAGGTCCGCTGGCATTATACGGTACGAGAGCGGCCTCTAGAGGCGGAAATCACTGACAGCACGTGTTGTTTATTTTGACACGTGACACTGCGCGCTGCACAGAGCGGGAAACTCCAGACTCGCATTTAAATACAGCCGACAGAAAAGCCTGCCGCGGAACAGAGCGACATTCACATAGTTTTCTATTAAATTACATTATATTTGTCCCAAATCGTTGTGAATGTATAATGACTTCACCCTAGGCTATAAATTATGTATTGTGCATTTTTCAGCAAAACGTTTGTCTTTCTGTGGCTCTAATACAGTCTGTATGCATCATATAGAGAGCTGTAATACAGATCACGGGTTCTCTTTCCGCTTGCTCTGTTTGTTTTAAACACCGAACTTCAAACTCATTTATGCCACATTGTTCATTCTTGAAGCAAACTTATGTCCGTTTGGTGATTAAATAAATAATTTTAGACCGCCACTTGATTTGAACGCAAAGCGGCTGGTGTGTGTGTGATATTTCTGAGTTCTCCTAGACGCAGCGCTGCGCTTTTGTGTGACTAACTTTTTTTTTTTTTTTGATTAGATAATTATCAAGTGTTAAAAAATAGAAGCAAATAAAGTGTGTGAGTACACATACAATATCCATATGTATGTAATTTTAATGCTATGGCCTTGTGTAGATATTTAAAGATGGCCATCTTTAAGCGTGATTGTTGAAATTAAATGGTAACACTTAACAATAAGAGTCTATTCATAGCATTAATGAAAACTGTAGAAGTATTGTTCCTTGTTAGAGTGTTTTCATTTCAACATTCACTATTAGCAAGTAATAGGCTACATTTTTAATTTTTTAAGTTTCTTCTTTTAACATTAGCAAACTATGAAATAACTTTAATGATCAGTATAGTAAATACTATTAATATTTTTATTCATTTACAAAGTATGGTTCAGTACTGTTGCTGCTTTTTTTTTTTTTAATAGTAAATAGCTTTCTTTCAGTATCCATTTTGAAAACTATCGGCTGATTAATCGGTATCGGCCAGTGTGGTCCAACCTAGCTATCGGTATCCGTGAAATCCACTATCGGTCGACCTCTAGTGTTAACCTTAATAAACTTTAATTTAGGAATTTATATAATTTATCACTTTATCATTTATACTTAAGTTCTGTGATGAATTTTGCAGCATTTTGATGTATTAGTTTGCAACAGGTTAGCCTTATAGTGATTGTGGAGCGTCTAATTTGATCCATGTGGTCCAGAGAACAGGAAGAGGGCCAATGCGATTACACACCACGTATGCGCATATTTTGATATATTTTCTGTAATGTTTAAGTAGATGTGTGTGTGACTCTGCTTCGGCAGTCATTAGAAACTGCTATAGTTTCTACATGAAAACTAGAAAAACTTCTACATTTGGGAAGCACTGTCCTCCTTAACTTTCCACTTCCTCTCTGTTTCTCTCCACATGTCCCCATTTCCAGTAATAGTGCAGAAGTCTCAGGCTCTAATTGTTTGGCTGTAGTTTTCTTCGGTGAGTGCCACACAGGAGCGCTAAGGGCAGACGCAGTGCTAGCATGCCATTTGCTAACTCTCCTGCTAATTCCTGGAACGCTTGGCAGTGGTTGATTATCTCAGGCCTGTGGGTTCTGTGGCAGCAGAAACAATGTTGGTCATTACAAGCCAGACTCTGATCGTCTTGAGCTCACTCTGCTGCTGTAGGGGGTGAACGGCTGTCCCATCTGTGGCCCAACTGCACTGCCCAAACAGCATTTTAAAGTAAGAGCCCAAACTTATTTATAAAGCCTAGTAGCTCTAGTCACACTATTCTGAGCTTATTTATTTTTCATTTGTGACACTTCAGCATGACATAAATATGGATATTTTTGTTCAGTTCACAACATTATAGCATCCGTTTTAAGTTGGTGAAGGTGTTTATAGAAATGTAAAACTATAGTGTGCATACTCTGATACCAAATGTGGCACTTATGTGCAGGTGATTCAAGATCAAATTCAGCTCGGACAAGGCTCTACAGTGGGGACATTACACTTGCATTTGCAAGTGAAAATTACTGTGCGAATGTGGAAAATGATTTGGGCTCAGTGGTGCGAGTGACATCTGACACCCAATTGAGGTCATGAATTTCATACCTTCTGAATAAGAGCCCCCTAATGCAACTGACCTTAAGCACAAATCATGTTTCACGCTGTGATTGGATGATTTTACTTGATTTATATTCAAATCAATAGAGATTGTGTGAAAATGGGCTAGCATTTTGTGGAGGTGTGCACATAAAATATGTTCTAGCATTCTGTGTGCATTTTTAATTGGCTGGACTGTGTACTCATGTCTTTGGTTGTTGCTTTACTTTTCAGTGTTTTTTATTTGTATTTTTTTTCTCACTTTCCATGCCATGTGCTACCTTTATTGATTTTTTTATTTTTATTTTATTTTTTTACTTTTTTTCCATTTCATTTCTATTTCTTTTTGTAATTGCACATATTTAATTCCTTTTTTTCTTTTTTTACTTTTTATTTATCTTAGTGTTTTAGCAGTCATTACTCCAGTCTTTAGTCACACATGCTCATTCTAATAGGCTGATTTGGTGCTCAAGAAATATTTCTTCTTATTACTAATGGTAATAATGCTTAATATTGATTCATATATTTGTGGAGAAAAGGATCCATTGGTGAACAGAAATTTCAGAAGAACTGTATTAATTTGAGTTTTATTTATGTACTTTATTTTTTTCTTTTTTTTTTTTTTCTTTAAGAATTTCAAAGCATTTACTGCTACTTTAGAAGAATTTAATGAGGGGGGAAAAAATGATCCCAAATATGTGAACGGAAGTGTATTCCATGACATAAATGTCAAATTTAAAAGCTGTACTAGTGCTTTTTAAGTAATAGATGTGAAACAAAACATCCGTAATTTCCACAAATCAGCCTTAAGTTTGATATGAGGGCTCATCAGAAGGCTTTCTGGAATGGAACAGGATAAGCTTTCCGAAATGTTTTTTTGAGCAGCTGATGATGAATGACATTTCATACACACTTTTTTTGTTCATGTAAAATTACAAATATCAGACTTTTTCCCTCATCATATTCTGTCCAGCAGATGTTAACATGTTATTTTTATAGAACTGAGCTCTAACAGTGTATTATTAAAGTGAAAGGTTTTTAACTTAGCTTGATGCCGCAAAGATGAATGTACTGTAGCAGAACACCTTTCCCCCCCGCGGTCCCACCCCCCTTAGTCAAGCCTTCATCAGTGTTGCTCTGAGCTGCGGAGGATCCCTGATCCTGCCTGCATTCCGAGAGGATGCGGCCATGTTTGGCGTCTCCGCTGTCATGTTTCATAATTTCACGCTTGCCTGAACAAAAGGCTCTCACAGTTCAGCTGGAGCGTGTCAACTGCACTCTGACAAGAGAATCTCACTTCTGCCTGTCTGATTGGTCACTTCAACAAGCAAAAAAAAAAAAAAAACGTCCAAAAAAGAGTGTGGAAAAAAAGAGCGGACCTTTCTGTGTTTCTCTCCACTAAATTTGCTCGTGTGCCCCTCTTTCTCGGCTTTCCATCAGTGAAGGTTAATGAAAGGGAGCGGGACAGTTTGGAGCGAAAACATTGGAAATCTTTGTCTGAGTTCATTGCTTTTTGACAAGGTACAGCGAGCCACTTTATGGTCACATAAACTACAAGGCAGACACCGTCACCAGGACATATCCCACCATGCCTGCAGTTATGAGACCTGTTATTTACAGAGGCCTTCAGCAGGTTATGCCTGAGCAATTTTTACACTGGTCTGGATTTGTCCATCCAAACTACTTTGGGGAGTGTATTGTTGTAAGTGAACAGTGTGACTCCCTGCAAATGAGTTTGGGACAAGGCCGACAGCCTCTGTTAAATTAACTAAACCTTCAGAGTGCACAGTGATTTTCAAGTATTTTAAACGTGATGCACTGAAGTCAGCTTTGCAATATGAAATCCTAGAAGTTATATTAGGAAAATAAATTTTGGCAGCAGTGCCATTGTAGCTTTTTTTTTTTTCTCCTTACGGTATTGGAAGCAAGGATAACATTCAAAATTGAAATCTGTGAAAAATATAAACAACAACCAAAAACATTAATAAAGAGCAGTTGGATATTATTATTATTATTATTATTGTTGTTGTTATTATTATAGTATTATCACATATTACATACTATACGCACACTGTTAACAGGTTAATTTTGTGCAATTTAAAATAAACTTCAAAAATATACACGGCATATTTGAATTTTAAAACATAAGATTTTCCTATGCCTCCTTATGCCAATGTAGCTTTCCTTACCCCTCAGATTTTCCTTCAGAGTAAACATGCCTTCAAAAACAAGCCCTCTTTTGTCCCATTAAATGTCACCCAATTGCGAGGTCCAGGCTTCATCTGTCTATCTGATATTAGCATCATTCTTCTGCTGACCCCATCTTGCTGAGTCAATTATATCAAATTAGCTGGCATTAAAAATAGTGTATTTGATAGCGTCCCTTTCAGTTCTGTTCTGCTGTTTCTATGGGAACCACATGAAAAATCTGGCTGAGGTGAACTACTAGCTTCCTGTTTCATTGTATGTGTGTTATAGCAAAATGTGAGCTGGGTTTATTGGCCCGTGTGCATGTCTACAGGGATTCTTAAAAAAAGGAAACCTTCAGTATGTAAGAGTTTGTTGCTACCCTATCTGCGTGAAGCAGGCTGTTTTTCTCATCAGAGTTTCAAGCCATTTCACTTTTGATTCAGTCCAATTTCCTCTTTCCTCTAATGTTTAAACTTAAATCAGCCTGTTTACTAGAAGTAGGTGTCTGAGTGAAACAGTGGAGTTCAGAGCATGACATGCATGCACAGTGTTTTATGTTATCTGTGTACACTTTTAAGGAAAAGCAGTAGCCCCCCATTAATTATTTACTTTTTTCTTCACACTTCCTGCACTTTCTCTCTCTAACTTTTTTTTCTCCCCCTCTGCACTATAAATTTAATTAAACCTAATCAAGCAAGTAAATGATGATTGCACCCTTGTACCTGGCCTTCAGCCTAAAGCAGAGATCACACTTCGTCAGCACTTTAGCGCCCGGCCATCATCACTAAGGGACACCTGGCGTGATCCAAACCACGGCAAGCATCTGTACCCATGGCATAATGTCAAAGACTTAGAGCTGCGGAATGTGATTGCACCACTGCATTGGCACTTTAACTTTCATCACCCCTAGAATCAAATGTCACTTTACTATCAGAACATTTATCAGAACATTTTTTTTTTTTTTTTAAGTTCATATTTTTGGGATTTTTGCCTTTTAGTGTGACAGGATAGTTTAGAGTTGACAGGAAGCAAATTGGGAGAGAGAGAGAGGGGGTGCGGGATCGGTAAAGGTCCTTGTGCTGGGATTTGAACTCGGGATGCCCGTAGTACAACAGTGCTGTATGTCGGCGAACTGCCCACATTTTTTTAATCAGAATATATTTTAAGTTATTAGGCATTGCATGCCAACCAAAAATGGACATCATACACTAAACTGAAGATTACACACTTTTCAGTTTGTTTCCTGAAAACAACAAACACATGCAGAAACGAGTTCTGTAAACACCTTGTTGCAAGGAAATGCATATCAAATGAAAACAATAGGCGTGTCCGAAATTGCATTAACACTAGAACCGCCACGGGGTAAATTTTACCTGTGACTGTTTTTCAAATGTACATAACAGATTTTCAACAAAACATTCAAGTCTCCCAGTCATTGACTTTTACTAAAATTATGTAATTTACAACCCAATGTTGTTAAAAATTATTTTGATAAATCCAGATCAAAAAATGGAGCATTTATACTAGTGGTGGGCCGTTATCGGCGTTAACGTGCTGCGTTAACGGGAGACTCTTATCGGGCGATAAAAAAAATATCGCCGTTAATCTATTCTCAAAGTTGGGCTGGGAGCTGGATCTATACTACGCAAGCTATGATGACTTTCACCTTGATATTTTAGCGCGGATGTATACCTAGCCGAATTGCACTGTAGGGGGCGAGAACGAGTCTTTGAACCTGTGTGTATGCGTGCTAACATGGATGCAGCTATGAAGCCGCCGGGTTTGCTTCAGGGAAAATTTATTTTTAAGAAGCTTCCCAATGGAAATCGGCAAGTCATTTCTGTCTCTACGTTACATGGTCGCGCTCTCTGTATCGCGCGCACAGCGGAGTTCCGCCCCGGTTCGCACACACACACACACACACACACACACACACAAACACAAACAAACGTAAGCGCACACACACAAGTGAGCACACTCCCACTCCTATTAGTAAATATTAAGCCGCAAAACGTCTATTTAAATATGACTTCTGTGTGTCTCTGTGTTAATGTATGGCGCAGACGCGCGGGTTTGTTCACTACTCATACAGAAGACCGCGTGGCGCTTGCGGCGATATTAACGTCTGTCGTCTCACTAAATGAGGACATAAATACATGAACAACATCTCCAGAACTGCTCTGAGAGTCACTTCATGAGCATTCGAGCGTTTCATTTGAGAAAAACTATCCTCACGGCAACCCGTCAAAATAAAAGTTCGGTTTCACTTGAAGACATTGGGCAGAACGGCTACTACTACTAAAACTATTAAAACCTTATCTTTAAGGCATAATCATACAATGTCTTCAATGTTATTATCAATATTAAATTCTTGATGACTGCTAGTTGTTTACTACTAGTAGTGAACTTATTCTGATCTACTTGGCAGAATTCAAATGAGCCATTTTAATCTAGATTAATCTAGATTAATTCCAAGATTACAGTGAGATTAATCTAGATTAAAAAAATTAATCTATGCCCACCACTAATTTATACCTATAAGCGCCGCGCGGGTCAAATTTACCCGCTATATAATGCATGTATTTTAGCGCTGTTATTTTCTTGCCGCTTGTGTTTTAACATTGTACATTTCTAGGCAACGCCTTTCACTCACCGATTTAGCGGTTATCAGTTTAATAAATAAAGTCAAAATGACAAAAAAAAAGGCGATTTATGGAAGGAAGGTATTAGAAACACTAAATGCCATGAGTGATGGAGAGTCTGATGGTAAGTTATGCGTCCTGGGTTGGCTCAGCATCTGACAGTGATCCAGGCATCATATTTAGATGTTTTAGCCTAACGTTACTCATAATTGGTCAAACTTTGGTTTTATTATTTCATTTTTTGTCTTGCCATATCGTTTATTGTTCGCTACGGTGCTGCTATTTATTCTACTCTCGCCGTTTCCTGAAGAAAAAAAAATCCGATCTATGATGTAATGAATAACTTTTTTTGGGGGGGGGATTACCCAAAGTTTATTGTTGTTGTTCGCTCATTCAAGTTATAAATGATATAACTAAACAAATTAATAATTGGGCTTATGTGAAGCTGTGCGCTTGAATTTGTCATAGCATCATCCTGTGCAGTGTGGAGAATTATTATTGCTCATTATTGTCTATTGGCTATTTTAGTAATTTAAATAACATGGGTTATCCTAATATATTGATTAATGACATTGTATTATAATATTACACCACCCAAATATTTACTACCTTCTAATTTTCGTTGTCAGTGCAGGCTTTTTTTTTTAAATTTAAGCTTACTGACCATTATGGATTAGTGTAGGCTGCATTAAAAAGTCTTAAACATAAAACAACAGGGTAAAAATATAGTTGACGACTAGACATAAGCATTTCATGACTCTAGACACTTCTTTGTGAAGACAGTGGCATAATACAGTGAATTAATATGTTCTTTGGCCATATAAAAACAGTTGCCATGTGTGCGGGTAAAATTTACCCGCTGATGCTTTTAGGTATACAGCGACCTCTGGCGGTTCTAGTGTTAAAGGGGACATAGCACACACAGTTTCTGCTAATCTCATGTTAATCTTGAGTATCCATATAGTACTGCATCCTTCATATCTCCGAAGAGTCTTTAGTTCTATAAGATTTATAAAAGACAGATACAGCTTTACACTTCTCTCTGAAAACAGTCAAGCTCCTGGAGGCGTGCTGTGGGCGGAGCTAAAGAGTCACGAGCACACACAGCTTTTGCATAGAGATTGTCTGTAAGCTGTGACATCGGCATTAATAAAACGGAAATAAAAATTGTATTGACTTTTGACATTATTGAATTTGTTTATAAAACAAAACATTCAACACTGAAATGCAGAGAACAAACAAACACACTTGCACCACTCCGTTGCTGCCCTGGAGAAACAAACTGCATCAACTGTTCCCTTAACACTGGGTTCTTTGGGAAGCTGAACAAGGTTATCTTTCCCTCACACTCAAAAATACACTTCTTTGGTGAAACTGTTGATTTCATGGTCTAAAAGCAAAACAACAAATCCTTTTCGAGCGAGTCCTGTGCAGCGCTGCAGACGACTTCTGTAACCCGAATGAAGCACGTTGATTGGCGTTTTCTTGCTCTGGTTGATGTGTGCACGGGCGCGCTCTTCTAGGAGAAGTGCCCATACAACCAATTCCACCCTTTATGACGTCATACAGGGCCATACTCAAAAAAAAAATACTTTCCGAAACCTATATGAACCCTGAAGAACCCTGTGATTTGGCACAAAAATACTCCGTCATACATCCAACTTGTTTTTTTAAACTTTGGCCATGTTTAGTATAAGAATCCAACTCATTAACAGTGTAAATAAGAATGCATGAAATAGAATTAGAACCTCCCCTTTAAAAAAGTATGTTATATATAGTATGAATATGGGTATGAATGGGTTTGAATATGGGTACTCAATCCACCATGTTGTCGCTGTCACGTGACCAACCAGTGTCAGCTGCGTCTCTTCGCTGCCTTTCACAACTCTTCTCCCGTGGCTTCATGGGATAGCAAAGTGTCGACTGAATGTGCATTCCAGAATCTCGGCATAAGTAGTAGGTCGTCTGGTAAATTTTCACCTACTGGTTTTGAATATTATGAATTTTGCTGCTCTTTTCACATACTGTTTTTCGCATACTATATAGTGTGGAAGTAGCCATATTTGGACACAGTGAATGTGTTCTGAAATTGTCTCAAAATATCATGTTTGATGTCCACTGATTGGATGGAATCAAAGTCAAAGCTAAAAAATCATAGGCTGAGCCTGTCATACACTGACTGAGCATGTCATGCAGTTTTCTGGGAAATCTGTCCACTCTGACTGCTCAAAACCTGCACACTGGCTCTAAATTTTGGGATTTAGCATTGACTCATCTAGACTACAGATTGAGTCAAAAAAAGTCCCTTTATCCAAAGTGCAATGACTGCAAGGAGTGTTGCTCTATACTGGACAATACTGTACTATACGTTTAAGCAATATTACACTCGGAATCATGCTGTTCTATTGAATAACAGCATGCTGTGATTCGGCTGCAGGAAATAAAAGTGTGATTATTACATGTATGCAGCAGTTATATAGAACAACTATTTGGTGTTGACCTTTGACCTTTCAAGGTGTGTCACTGGCACATTTGTATAAGGTGTCCTAGCATAAATACTACATTGCTTAAAATATTTTAAACAGTAGGGCATTGGCATCGTCCTGCCCTCTCGTGCCCTTGGCTTTCCCAGAGGCCCTGCTCTAGCAGCTGTAATTTGAGATGCATTACATGTTTGGTTATGGAAGAACAGTTTTATACTCTTGACAGTTTTATATGAATTGTCCTCAGGCATTTCATAAGTGAGCTGAGTGGGTGGCAAGTCTTAACGGTCAACAGTCTGTATCAGGACTGCACGCTTCAGAAGGAGCACTTATCTTTTATTAATATCACTTCATTAAAAGTTTTGCTGTTCTGCTTTTCTTCTGCTTCATTCCTTATTTTCCTTCTAAAAAGACATTGTTAATTAATCAACAGAAAAACAAAAACAAAAACACCATGAGCCAAATGGGAAAAAGTCAGATGGCAAGGTTCAGTGCTCTAAGACTGTTGCAACAGCTAGTGTGAGACAATTAATGCATGCAGCAAACAGCAGGCACTGAACACACCCCAATGTGCTAATTGTAACTCCAGCTGAGGGGCCTTGTGGGTGCGATTGAGTGGGACCTTTTCAGTATTGTCATCCTCCTTCAACGTAGCTTGACCGCCCCCTCTCAATGCCAGTCTGTCCCCTTTCTAATTATCAAACTTTATTAAGACATTTGTTTTCCAGAGATGGCCTTTGCACTTTTTGTTAAGCTCTGAAGGGTAGGATGTTATTTTGTGTTTGGTTAATTGAATCCTGCTTATGTAAGTTATTAGAATGTCCTCTTGTAGTGAAATTAAGTTTACTTGCATGCCTCTATAAAATGTGTTATTTGCCCCTTTGTGACAGAACAAAGTAAACAGAACGGAAGTGAAGTGCTGAACTATTTCAGTGTTTATATGTATAATTGTAAAAATATATATATAATTTGCTAATTTTATTATGTGTTCACCTTGTCAGTTGAACAGTTAGTCATAAGATAAGTAAGTTCATGTCAGTGGTTCATAACTGGTTTTGATTCAGCACATAGTGGTGACCCCTGACCTGACACTGCCAAAAAATTTTGTAGGGCTGAATAAACACAAGTAAACTGTCAGTAATAAAATAAGAACAAACTGTAAGCAATAGCACAAACAAATACTAGTGTTGTCAAAAGTACCAGTATCGTTACCAATTCAGTACTTAAAGGGATAGTTCACCCAAAAATGAAAATTAAATCATCATTTATTCATGCTTGTGTTGCTCTAATGCTGTATGTCTTTTTTTTTTTTTTGGACAACAAAAGGAGATTTCTTTTAATGTCAGTGTTTGGCGATCAGAATAAAGCTTAAAAAAAATTAATAAATAAATAAATAAAATATCACAGAGTTTTCCTGTGCAACCATCTACAGTGCGAGTAAATCACTAAATCTTCTAAATCACTAAAATGCGACTAAATTTTCACTCTGGGCGACTAAATGATGTCTAATATTAGCCAATGGCTAATAAATTCTTACATTTTACAAGCCAGTGTGTGAGTTGGAGGCTAAGTATAAGTTTATTACAGATATATTTTCACTCGCTGAACACTCAGTGCTTCAGAGTTTCACTCTCCGTCAAGCGATGTGTGCCATTTTTTAGTTTATCTGAATGGATGCGCAGCGTACCTGTATTTGACATACCATCAACTCTAGTGTGAAGGCGCACAACTCGCCATCTCTTTGTCTCAAACACACGCAAAGAAAGAGAGCACAAGATAGTCTTACATAACATGCAGAATTGATGCGCTATATGTAAACGATATTCTTTGATGTATTTTCCTGTCAAAATAACAGCGTTCCTTTGGAAATCTTCAGCTTTTAAGAACTGCCGGGCTCTCCGGTAGTGGGCGGAACTAATAGGCAAATGGTAATCTCATTGGCTGGTGTTAACCTTATCATCCCTGTTTTGATTTCAGCAAATCAATTCGAGCGAACGCAGACAACATAATTAATATTCATGAACACTGCAGCTCATTAATCCTTAGTGCATTTTATATTGTTATTAGAATTCGGAGTAGTATTCTCTTATCAGTATTATTTTTTTCCTTTTTTTTATTGAAACACTAAACGACAAACAATATCTTAAGCACCACCACCAGTCCTAAATTCAGTTAAAATGACAAATATACATTTATACATGGTTATTATAATACTTGTGTACTTTTCAGATATTTAAAAATCTGTGCCATCTTACAAACAAAAGCTATTATATATAAATATAAAATAGTATATTAATATCAAATATTTAATACTAGTCTGGCGAGTAAACTAAAAATATTTACTAGCCAATGGCGATTCTATTACCAAAGTGTCCGTAGAAGGTTGACGTGCGCGTTCACGAGAGAGTGGCATTCTATCGTGGGACGTAGGAATGGTGTAAGCTCCGGTGAGAAGTGACTAACACGGAAGAGGCACAGAGGAGAGAGTAAAACAAAACAACACTAGTCACGAATTAGAGGTACAAAACGAGGATTTGTAAAGGAAAATGTCAGATGATTTTGATATAAGCCAAGAGGAGACTGGTTTTCCTTTACTGTAAACAAAACTTGGTTCTTGCGAAACTACACTGTAAAAATTAAAAAAATTAAAAAGTTGGGCAAACTTAAGTTTAAGGCAACCAGCTTCAGCAGATTTTTGAGTTTTCTCAACTTCTTGTTTTAAGTTTATACAACAAAAAGTTGAGAAATTTCCCAACTCAAAAATCTGCTGAAGCTGGTTGCCTTAAACTTAAGTTGACTCACCTTTTTTGTTTTTTTAAACCGTGTAGAATATTCTCACCGGAGCTTATGCTACGGCTACAACCTACGCTGGAACACCACTCTGTAGTGATCCTGCATACGGCAGTTAACATAAGCTAGAGATTACAGTTTATTAAGTTTTAAATACAGATATTTTTCATACACAAATGCTACAAAGGCCCGGAATTGTGTGGAGTACTTTTTATGATTGATGCACACACTTTTTTTAGGCTTCAAAATCTTGATCACAATTCACTGACGTTATAAAGCTCGGAAGAGCCAGGACATTGTTAAATATAACTCCGATTGTATCCATCTGAAAGAAGAAAGTCATATACACCTAAGATGGCTTGAGGGTGAGTAAATCATGGAGTAATTTTCATTTTTGGGTGAACTATCCTTCAATACATAATCGACTGTTTTTACGTGAATACTTGCTATAAGGCTTGCAAGCTGTTTGAGAGGCTAGCCTCCCTTCTGGTATATCACCCAATCATTATAGAGATGTAAATTATGTGATATTAGTTTGAACGTCTCCTGCTGCGCTGATAATGTACCAAGTACTTATCACGAGTAGCGATATTGAATATTTGATCGCCAACAGATTTACCAAGCTGTCATTCAAACAGTATATATACAAATTAAAAATAAAGGGAGAACACGCCTAAGCTGGATATAGGCTACAGCAGTTGGCTTAATTAAATAGCACAACAGGCAGCTCTCTTTTAACACAGACTTTTAAGAAGGGATGGATGTTTGCTTCAAGTGATAGACCAGGTAAGTGAAATTATATTATTTTGCTTTTTGTGTGTCAGTTTCTTTACGTTTTCTGACTAAAAGCAACCAAAACGCCATTTTAAAATGAAGCTAATAATAATAATAATCAGCAGGGATCCCCAGACCAATACAATTAGTGTGCCGCCTCTATTTTAAACGTACCTATTAAGCTCACCAAAATCTACACTGAGACATTTTTAGTGCACACGATATTGGTTTCAGTACAAAAAGTTATGTTAAAATAAAATATTAATCTCTCACACAAATATATTAAATTTTATTTAAATGAAAAAGCATTTCAATTAAGATATACATCATTAAATTCAAAAAGTCTGACTCTGCTTAATGGGTACATTTTTGTACCCTTTAAGCATACCCCTGTTCCCATTAAGCTCGTTTATTTTAAGGAAAGTTTTTAAAGAATAATTGTTTTTGAAGGTACAACGTCAATCACAAATAAACCAGAACACTAAAATCAAGCAACAAGGCATTCAATTTGATCAGTTATATATTCATAGTGAAGTGTCATTTAAGCACATTACAACATCTATACTAGTCTGCATTCAGCGAAGAAACACACATTCAAAAATCAAATAACACAAACCAATAAAACATTTAATTCATGGGGATGAACACAGAAACTAGCCTCATTATGAAACCACTTGTTAAATGGATGTCGACTTATCTATAGTCTCTTAAGGCTGGAATACACTACACGATTTTTGCCCCCGATTTTCCACAGATTTACAGTCTGGAGAAGTTAATGCCAAATATCAGAGCCAGTCTGCAGATTTGAGTTGGCAGAATCCATAGAAAATCGATTAACTTAACTTAAAGTGACAACCATCAGTTAATATTTAAAGTCTGTTTATGGAGTATTTACATAGACGTTCAATGTGGAAGAGCTTAAAGAGAGCACACTGAGCTTAATTGGAGTAGCAGAATTTTTTAATAAATTTCATGTAATTTATTAAAATGACAGGATTTTTGCTAAATAAATAGTCTAGGTCATGTATTAAGTTCATACATATTTTAATATGAACAACTATTGCTGTGTGATTTTCATAGTAGTGCACCCTTAAGCTCACCTTACAATAATAGGAAATCTTAAAAAAAAATTACAGCAATGTAAAATGACAGACCAGTAATAAACTGTCAATTTATAATATTATGGATGTAAAAGTACAAGCAGTAATGCCTGTTGAGTAATATGTTAGCGTAGCACACAATCTTATACAGCTAGTCAGCTAACTGTGTTCTGTAGCATCACAGTTGCTACAGTTGCTACGTTGGTAAAACTATCTTTTGGATCTAATGTAATTATTTCCCACATCCAAGTTCAAGGATATAATATGCAAAAGTCTGAACGTTAATCTCTTAATTTTACAATAAGTAGTGAAACTTACCCAAAATAAAGGCTTAAACATCTAAAAAACGCACATTTAAGGGGCTCCTCTTTTGGTGAAAATTTTTAGACAGCTTTCAAAATGGCCGCCAGACAGTGTGAACACATAGAGACTCATATCTCAGAGTGCAATGATCTGATTGACTTGAAATTATAGGAGGTATATAGTAACAAACATATCAATTGGTTAAGACATCAAGTAGGATAATAAATTATTTTTCTTTTTATAATCTGATCTCAAAAATGGAAGTGTGCTTAATGGGTACGTGAGCTTAATAGGTACGTTTACCCTACCAGACCAGCCTAATACATAAAACCAAATCCTTGAACTCATGGCCTTAGCAGTGGACATTAGCAAATTATATTATAATTTATAATACGGTAATATTTTCTGTTCCATCCAAGTTAAGCCGCCTCAAGGTTACGTATGTAACCCTAGTTCCCTGAGGGAACGAGATGTTGCGTTGAACGCTTTGGGAACGCCTTCAGTGTGACCACGCTCTGAATCAGGGAACACCTCAACACAATTGAGGTGTTCCCGTTCAGGAACTCGAGCTGCATCGAATGCTTTGGGAACAAGAATACCCACGCTGCCAGTCTTTCAAATCCCTGCCTAGTGTGGAAGTGCACAACTAAGGCGAGAGAACAGAGGAGCCGGGAGTGGCATGCATATTGAGGTCATAGAAATCACAAACGTGAGGGTTGCGGACCAACCCGTAGCATTACAAATGTCCTGCATAGAGGGGCAGTGAGCCTTGACCCCCAAGGGAGAGGGGAGATCAGAGGACTCAAGGCTATGGATAGCATCCCAATCCACCACTTAGCATAAGCTTCTCCTGGCCGGAGGCCTCAGCCTCAGTGCACCGTGGAGGAAACATGTAACTAGTGGGTCTCTCCCGAAAGACCGACCACCAAGAGCGGCGTGGTAAGCAGCTAGGGCCGCCACGGAGAACCGTACCCGCAAGAACTCCAGCACTGAACCAACTGGGCAGTTAACTGGGTTGAGCTGGTGGTTGCCGCGTCAAGAAGTGAAGGTTCACTTCAAGGAGTACAGTTTCCTCGTGGAGGGAGCTCTGCACTGGAGAATGGTCTCAGCAACCTCAGTTGAGAGGCTGGAACTTATGAGCTGTGCCCCCTCAGGGGCTACATCCACAGTTCCAAAACTCCGGGTGGGGAGAAGGCTCTGCCTGAGAGAGGAGATCCCTCCTGATGGAAATCTCCCACGGAGAGCCATCAAAAAGGGAAATCGGGTCCAAGAAGCGTACTCGGCCCGGCCAGACCGGCACACTCTCTCCAGAACTCCCGGGAGCCGTGCGATCTGGGGAGGTGTACAGACAAAGCCTTGGCCAAGTCTGTTTCCAGATGAGCTCCACCACCTTGGGGTGGAGCCTCCATCCCCTAGGGGCTCCGGCGAGCGGAGGCCTCAGTAACTCTCTGTAGCGAGAGGAGACCTGACGACACTCACAGAAATGGTCGAGCTCTTGGAGCGGAGGCCTCAGAATGACAACTCTCTAAACCGAGAGGAGGCAGGGGTGCAAACTTGTCACCTTTCGGCGAAATTCGCCGTTTTCACCTTGAAATAGGTCATTCACGTGAATCGTGTAGATCTGTAAAAAAAAAAATGTAATGGGGGGGGGGGGGGGTCGTATCTGCGTGTCATCTGTGTCACGTCACCTGTAGCGTTTTTTCCCCTGTTGGCAAAGGAATGGACCCGCCCTACTCTGCCTCTGATTGGCTTACCTTAATGTCCTTTCCCTCAACCAACCAATCTCACTCCTGAAGGATAACTTTTAGACGCTGCAGGCATGCTATCCATATTTCCAGAGGCTACGTAAAACGTGTAGGAACAAGCTAACGGCAAGCAACTTATGACCGAATGAAGAATGTGCATCAGTGTGTTTTTTCTTTTTTCCATTTTATTTCACGATTTTGTCACCTTTTTCACCCCTGACGAGTTTGCACCCCTGGGAGGCCTAACTACACTCCACACACCGGACATCTTGTAAGGAGGTTCACCTAGAGCCTACCACTCACAGATGCTGTCCTAGTGGAGCTCTGGTGAGCAGAGGCCTCAATAACTCTCTGTAGCGAGACCTGACGACACTCGCAGAAACGGTCGAGCTCTTGAAGCGGAAGCCTCAGTATGACAACTTTCTAAACCACTGCCCTGTGTATATCCCCACCCGTAACGTAGCTCTTTTTTTCCCGGGCAGGGAGGAACTCAGTCTAAAATGCTATTTGCTCTCATCCTTATATGCTTGTCTTTCGTCTTCGACATGGCTTATGCTTTTACTGTGACAGACAACAATAAATAAGACTGACACACACAGAGAGCGCTTTGCTGAATGACAGAAGCTGCAGCTGTATCCACCGCACGTGCTCTTAAGCTCTCTGGTCTCTACGTCACCCCGCCCGTGACGTCTCGCCCATCCATTGGACTGATTACACATGTGATTCAGAGCATGGTCACGCACGCAGCTCAAGTTCCTGAAGAGGAACAGTTTATTTTGTTATCCTATCTATGCACAATTATATTATCAGTTGCATTTTATTATAGGCATATAGCATTGTTTTGTTGTTTTTTTCCCCACCTGTTGTCCTGCACCCTGTCAGAACAGACCTCTTACCCAGTTGAGAACCACTGGTATACATCTGTCTTTTCTCCTTTTAAGAAAGGGAAAAAAAAAAAAATATATCAAAGATACCCAGTTTAAAATGTCTCGTCACAGCCCGAAGATCATATTTTAAACTATTTAAAACCTTGTTTCCAAATTGCAGTCAGCTCTGCCATCAAAGCCAAGTGTCAGGCTGCAGTCTGAGCCTCCCTGCCTCGCCTCAGTATCTCTAAGCTCTCGGCAAGGCACTGCCTTTAATGTCTCTCAGTGTTAAATGGAGAAGTGTAAGACTACAGGCAGAAGGAGTGCAAGCCGTAGCCTGCAGCCACGCTTTACAGGTTACCTCCCTAATGGAGCTCCTAGGCCTTGAAGTGCAGTTGGGGAGCGGGTGGGAAAAAAAATGTCAAACGCTCATCTGAGACCCATCATTAAGGACTTTCTCTGACTGGAGATGAGGAAAGTGGATGGGTAGCACAAAAGATAAGACAGCAGTAATTGACTACTTTCACTGCAATGGGACTAATTCACAATGAAGCACACAGCACCTAGTCAAGTGGAGGAAACCTGAGTGATCTTCTAAGTAATGGGAGTTTGAGAGCTGGTGCTGTTATCCAGGTGACTGAGGATAGCGAGTGTACAGAGAGTTGGATTTGTCAAATGTGGCAGACATGCATCACCAAAAGCGGATTTGGACTGGCTTCTTATTATCAGTGGTTGGGCAAAAGTGTAATGTAATCTTGTGCATGTTGTGGCTGTAATATCATAAGCCCAGTTTTTAACCAGCTAAGATCCTGGACTTTGCATTTTAAGCTGAACCTCCAGTTCTCATCTTTCCATTCCTTGTTGGCTCACTGCAGTGACCTTGGTGTAGCTAGAATTAATCTGCCATGCTCTATTTTCACATGTGAAGATGGCCATCATGGCAAATAATCTCTCTTCATATTTGATTGCAGTATCCACTTCCCCAAGGCCACTCTGTAATGGGTTAATTGAATTTCAAAGACCATCTTCAGTTGGTCAGCAAAGATTTAAGTGCATGTAATCATAATTTCGGCAATTGTGCTCTTGTGCGCTTTGTCAAATGAATGGTGACATCACCTTTTAATATATATGAAATTGTGATTCAGTCGAGAACACATGCCAGAGGGTCTGTGCGTTTGTAGTAGAGAAACTTTTTTTTTCCCCCTCTACTGGACATTTTGTACTGTGCATTAGTACTAAGAGCACAGTTGAGTGGTGAAGAGACTAAAATAAACATAAGATGAAAATTGACACTATTAATATTTTAAATGCACCTTGCCATCACTTGGCCACTTCATGTGTTTCTTTGATTAGATAGCTATCAGATTGCGAAAAGACCAGGTGTAAATGGCCTTTGAAATGCATTCAAGTCAGATTGCAATTGGAAACAAACCACTTCAGGAGGTGGTTTGAGATGCATTCTAGACGCAAAAAGGACAAGTGTAAATTAATCTGATTATTGTATCCACATACGTAAAGTTTACTCCTCCCAAAATGGCAAAAAATAAAATAAATCAATTAACAAAACCTCCGCACACCTGATGGCAATAAATAGGTGCGTTGGAAACAAAGACCAGCCAGGTGAAAAAACTAAAAAAACAAAACAAATCCCGCACACTATATATGCAAAAAATATCAAAATATTTATTAACAATGACGTTTCGGTCGCATGACCTTCATCAGGAATGTTTTTTTCTTTTCAAACATGACAATCACAAAGCGAACCACATTTAAAAACAAATTCATGACCAATCTCTGTAGAGATCCATTGATTAGTAACGACCCACCCTGGGTACATCATTAACAACATTAATCCATATACATATGCACATAAACACATCCTGTACATACATACATACTAACACACATATCAAAAACAAATTACATTATAACATCACATTAAATAGAGCTTCATCATTCATGCCATTAGGTGATAATGTCTGAAGGGTAAAAATCCAAAACAGCTCACGTTGCTGTAAAAGCAATTCAATATCGCCACCTCTAGGTGGCACATTAACCCTTTCAATACCACAAAAACGTAACGTAGAAACATCGTGATTCAAGGCATGAAAATGTGCTGCAACTGGATAGTTCAAATCTTTTCTCCTAATAGAACTCTTGTGTTCACTAATTCTTTGTTGAAGTTGATGTGATGTTTTTCCAACATAAGCTAAACCACAAGGACAACGAATCAAATAAACAACATACGTAGAAACACAAGTAATAACAGAATTAATTCTATATTTCTTACCGGTTCTTGGATGACAAAAGGAGGAAGTTTTTGATGTATTATTGCATTGAGCACAATTACCACATCGATAATTACCATTTGATATCGGGGTAAGTAATCTCTGAGTAGACTCAAGCGTATCTGTCTGAAAACGAGCATGTACCAAAGAATCTTTCAAATTTTTGGAACGTTTGTAGACAATCAAAGGTGGATGTCGAAAAATGGTACCCAACTCCGGATCAGAGGACAACAAATAACAATATTTCTTAAAAATCGATCTCATTAAATAAGACTTAGTTGAATGTGTTGTAATAAACGTAAAATAAATTTTTTTTGCTTTTTTCGTTTTCTTTTTTAACAACTCCAAACACGTCTTTTGAAAAGCACTATTAAACACTTCTTCAATCCATCCCGAAGGGTAGCCCCTATCTAAAAACTTATTTTTCATGATTTTCGATTTTTCAATAAAGTCTTCATCAGAATAACAAATCCTCCTCAATCTATAAAATTGGCTCTTAGGAAGTCCCTTTTTTAAAGAAGTCGAATGAAAACTGGTTGCGAGTAACAAAGTATTACGATCCGTGTCCTTGGTGTACAGTCGTTATCAATTTATCATCATTTCTTTGGACCCACATATCTAAAAAATTTACTCTCAACAAGTTACACTCCAAAGTAAATTCCAGGATGTGTTTATGTGCATATGTATATGGATTAATGTTGTTAATGATGTACCCAGGGTGGGTCGTTACTGATCAATGGATCTCTACAGAGATTGGTCATGAATTTGTTTTTAAATGTGGTTCACTTTGTGATTGTCATGTTTGAAAAGAAAAACATTCCTGATGAAGGTCATGCGACCGAAACATCGTTGTTAATAAATATTTTGATATTTTTTGCATATATAGTGTGCGGGATTTGTTTTGGATTTTTAAAAAATAAAATAAAAAAATTGGTGTGAGAACGTGTTATAGCCATACCACAAAGCTACTGCAACATGCATCTCCACATGTATGTGGCCTGTCAGACATCTCGCTTCAGCAAGCATGCGGTAACTGCATCAGTCTGTCTGGCATCACATTTTCAGTCTGCGACATCTTCACATATTCAAAACTCAAAAAAGTAATCTTCGTTAAAAGTATTGAATGCTAAATTCTTTCACCAGTGCTGATGACACTCTCTCAACAGCTGCAGTCTTTAAATCAGCTGATGATAAATAAAATAACACACATCTGTTGCTTTCGGTGACATGATCACCACAGAAATTGCATATAGCACTGGATTTGAAGATCTGATTTATAATACTTTTGTGGAGACACATTTATGCAGTCAAGTGTAAATGAAAACAGTTTTAACCAATCAGATAGCTATCTGATTTGAGAAAACGCATGAAGTGACAAGTGTAAATGCTTCCTCAGACAGTGTGGTCTGTTGAATAATGTAGTCACACTCACTTCTGGTACGCAATGCCAGAACCTTTCTGCACTTTTCTGTCCCCCTTTTTTTGGTGTTGAATATGCCGTTTAACACAGAAAAATGTCAATTTACGTCACAGATTTATTTATTATTATTTTTTTTTTACAATTTGTCACATTGAATCTCTTTATATTTCTCTATCATCTCTCTCTCTCTCTCTCTCTCTCTCTCTCTCACACACACACACACATGCAAAAGCTACGTTGTATCTTGCAGTTTTTTTTTTTTTTTGGCACGTCAAGTTTAAAACAGTTTAACTTTTCAAAACACATTTGAGACCCCTGTGTTCTTTTCTATTTTGTTCTGTTTTTGAACAGGAAATGTCCTATGGGAAGATGGTCGCAGAGACCGTAGCAAGACCAATTCAGGAAATGTATAAAATCCCTGTTTTTTTATTATTTCAGAGTCTGTTTTCACGTTGTGCTTTTGATTACCAAACGTTGGAAATACAGATGTTCCCTTTAAGCTAATGCTATGGTGTGACATGAATCACCAAAATCCAGAAATAGCCTATGTGTCTGAGAATAAACACTAGTACTGTTATGATTTCTCTTTCGCCTCAGGCCACAATTACTCAGCACTGAGGGCTTTGCTAAAGATGGTATTCACTTGTTGGTGTTACCTTCCACACATTTGCCATACTTTATGTGCTAAATAGAAAATAACTTGAAGTGGAAAGCTGAAATCATTTATGAATCATCTGGTAGTCATACATCTTCCTAAACCTTAACTACATTGGTCTCCACACACTACAAATGAATTGTACACCATAATTTCTCAACTTGCGAATGAGAGTATATTCTTGGGTTAATAATATTCCTCCATGCCTGTGTTGAGAAGGAATAGATAAATTCAGGAGTGGAATAAATGTCTTACGTCTGGCGTAATACACAAGCTGAGGATTTCATTATGGCAAATCCCTCATGGGATTCTCCGGTCCAGGCTTAACAAGCCTCTCACTCTCAACATTTAACCCAGCCATGTATAATGTATTAGAACAGACCATGAGCCTCCTGTTTTTTTAACTAATGGGCTTCTAGCTAGATTTAATGTTATTTATTTTTTTTATATATCTGTATACTTTTTAATTTAAACTAGATAGCTATTAATTATGCTTTTGCTTCATGCCTGGAAAAATGGCTAATACAGCACACAGGGTGCTTAGTATTACTTCTGTTAAGGAATGAGAGCAGAAACTAATCCAATAAAGAACTGATACTATATTATTATCTCGAAACATGAAGACAGTGGGCCACACAGTTTTGCAAGTTAACAATTAATACGATTTCAAATAGTTTCAATAGCACTGGTATTTGAAAGTAATAACTGACACCTGGCCGGATCTTGTCAAGTGCTATTTTCCTCAAAGAGGGTTTACATAAACTTCTGACTTCCACTTGAATCACAATTGCATATTGTGTTTTGTCTGCATCAAGTGGCTGATGTAGAACACTAACATCCAGGGCCTCCTTTGAAAAGTTTGCTCACTCAAGAGGAGATTTGCAGACCCACCACATCCTCCTCCATCTCTACTCAGCTTGTTTCAGTCAAGGATGGACAGAATTCAATACCTCCACTAGACCAAGGACTCACTGTTCTCTGTACTCAAGCATTGTAGATTTTTTGAGCCATCTAAAGCTGCTATTCAAAGCAGTGGAGTTAAATTTTGCACCCATTGATTGGCACCTTACAGCTCCCACTTCAAACCAATTCTTTTTTTTTTTTTTTTGTGAGAGGTGAGGCACAGTATTATATTTGCACTTTATAGAGCACCTGCTATTTATGATATATAGCTGAAGTATCATTACAGCATTTTAAAAACAGACAGGTATTCAAACTATATAGTATGTGCTATAGTACACAGACTGCAAAGAAATGATTATTAGTAATACAGTATATATAAATGGTATTTGTTTGCATCGAATGTTGAAATTGCATATGTTTCCAGTATATATCTAAATTTTGGAATACCTGTGGATATTGGTTGTGAAACAGTTAGACATTATGAGCTTTATTGATTACAAACTGGTTGTCCACTATAGCAATTTCATCATTTCTGTTCATTGTAGCGAGAAACACAAATGGAACAATATCAAGATATTTCAGAACCACAGGCTCACCGTTAGGGCAGAAATGTGTGCAATGAATAAAAAGTAGCTCCTCACACTAGGAAGCTAGTCTTTGCAGTCTTGCATGATTTAAGTAATGGGATTCTATTTCATCCTATTTTTTGGGATGCATGTAGTTGTTGATCTGTGCAGTCATCTCTTGTTAGTATGTGTCTGATTATTTTTCACTGCGAAAATGATTGTAAATGATTGTAAATGTATGCACTTCATTCTCAAATGGAACCGAATATCAAGCAATATATTGTGAATGTTTGTGTCTCTCAAGCCATTTAGCAAAACACATTTAGTTCCACAAACTATGTTATGAGCCTCTTAGGATTGTGAAATATTTATTATTAGCAAATGTTCATAATATTTTCAGAGAGCTTTGCTTAAGGCCCTTTGTTATCATACGCTTAATTATTATTTTGTCATTTGCTCCCCTCAATGTTCATACCTAATCTATTAATTACAATCTCCATTAGCATTTTAATGAGAATAGGGCCAATAATTAAATCAGTCTATTTAAAGCTATAATTGAATGACCCCTGGCTCTGCTTTGATGGCTAAAAGTAAGTAGTGTCATGCCTGTGGTTGAGAACCAGAGAAAGAGAAATGGAAAATTTGGAAAGAAAACAACAAAGCTTGCTATTTTGATGACTGAAACTCAGAGAAAACATTCAGAGGTCACTATTTATTTTACAGTTCTCTGATGGCCATAGTTAAAGAGTGTGATTACAGGAGCCGTGTAGTTATAAGATCACAGCTGAATATGGAGGTTGAAGTAATTAATTGCTATAACCTATGTGCTACATATGCTTTCCACATTTTTGCTTAATATAATAGCTAGCGGCTTGAAGCTTGATCCTGGTGGGAGGCTGTCTAACTTGCATTAATTTTTCTTAAAGAATATCTGCACAGAAGCGCTCCAGTACCTGTGCAATGGAGCCTCACTGACTGCACTCGTAACTGTTGCTCTGTGAGCATCGCTGATCTTAACCCTGCAGCTCACAGGCGAGCAGGGAGGCACGTGAGGCCATAATGAGAAAAGACAAGCTCTCCCTCTAATAGCTTTTTCTCAAACAAAAAAATGACTCTGACCTGCTGCTCCTCGGCTGATGTGAGACTTGGAGCTGTCCACTCTCAGCCGAGTATGCAGGCGTAAGGCTGACCCGGGACCAGAGACACAGGGCTAGCCCAGAGCGGCAATAATAGCCAGGTTAGTGCTCTCCACTGGCCGTTAATGGCAGCGCAGTGTAAACAGCATCATGAGAGTGGGACGGGATGATGGGGTCGTGCTCTATCGCAACTTGGCCATATGAACATACAGAGAGTGAATGTGCCTCTAAGGGGGTTCTGATTGAAACAGCCTTTACTTTTTTTCATTGTTTCTGTCTCTTCAGTGAATTTACCTTTAACAATTTGACAGTATTTACTATAAAATATTAGTTTTTGTGCTGGGGATACTCATGTATCTTGTTTTTGTGTGTACAAACTTATACTTAAGCACACACACTGAGAGAAAAAGTACAAAACTGTCACTGGGATGGTATTTTTGAGGTACTAATATGTACCTTTAAGTAATGACTATCTAATAACTTTAGTTTTTGTACCTTAGGGTACTTTGAACCTTACTTTCTGAGAGAGAAAGTAATTTACAAACCGGTAAATAAATGTAAACTTTTTGTAATGCTTTTAGGTTTTATTTATTTACTTCATTAAAATATCATTTTAATCTAAATTTGCACTGCACATTGTCATATGAACAACCAGTCAGTAATGATGATTATAAATAATCATTTGCAGTTTAGTGATCGAGTCAGATTTGTTCAGTTACCACTCAAAAATGTTCAGTAAGTGGTAAAATAATTATCTGATTTGAACTGACAACCTGTGATTTCATGCATCTTTCTGAGTGATTAATTAAGCTCTTCTCACGTTATGTGTTTGTTTTTGAGTGCAGCCAGTGAAGCGAGGACAATAGTAAGCTGGTTCTGTTTCATGTAACATGGTCATTTTTATCTCATTGCATTAAATTCAAACTGCAAGCTCGTGATTCGGGTAAAATATAATTTATTTTGGTAGATTCAGCAGTGGAGTACCAGAATAGTGATGCATGAATGAGAGCTAGAGTGTTATACAGGCAGAATGGCAGTATCACAGTGTGGTGGCACATTTTCTGGTATGAAAACAGAGGCATGTAATTAATGAGCTACAGTCTGATTTGCCACACAGTAACAGTGACAGACTGGCAGTTCTCTATCCTACTCTCCACCGCAGCTTGGTTTCTCTAACTGCCACTGGCAGCTGTAAATCATACGGTCTCATACAAGTACTCACACACACGCACCGTCATCTTAAGCAGTTGATGCCGGGCAATCCAATTAACATGCATAATGCACCTGAAGAAAAAAAGAACGAGCACGAGAGAGAAAAGAAAACCTGCTCTGCAGATAAGCCCACAACGATCATTTATTTATAGGGGCTTGTTTACACAAATGGAAGATGCGCTCAGTCTTAGCCAGGTTTGGTTGATTCATTGCCTCGACCTCTCCGGTTCAGGTGAGGGTGAGCAGCGCATTAGCCTGCTAGTCATAAGGATATTATTGCACCTGTGGCTGCGCAGTTTCATTTTATGCACCCATGGGCAATTTGTGCCCCCCTCCCAACACCTTCTTTGTGTTCATCACATTTATGCTGCTGTTTTCTCTCTATGCAAGCAGGTCATTGTAAATGAGGATTGCGCTAGTCGCGGCCCACAGCTCTCGGCTCCGGCGAGGGAAGAGAACACATGCTGCCTGGTGCAATGGGGTTATTACTGTAGTCTGTTTGCTCTCCCATTGCTCTTGCACTCCCTGCCACACTCTGTCTTTCTCTTCATTTCTGTCATTCTCTCGTAGCGTTATTGTGTGCCACATTGCATGTTTGGGTGATGCCTAATGTGGTTCGGTATCCCTCCTGTAGATTTCATCCTAGCTGCTTCCTCGTTTCTTAGCTCATGATGTTGTTGGGAAGGGAAAGCATTCCGCCTGACCCCGGCAGGATTGCATTTGCAATCTAATACGCAGTAGCATCTCCCATTGTCTTCGTCCATCTCCCCTATTGTTATGGTTTGATAATAGGAATATAGGCTCCCGGGTTCTGCGAGGGTTAGAGGAAATTCACAAGCTGCAGACCCAAGCCACTTTGACATTCAAGGTGTCCTCGGCCTTTCAAGGTCAAGTTGACTTGCTCTGTTCGGTAACGGGGGGAAAAAGTCAAGCTGTGCTTGAAAGCAAAAGCAGACACAGATACGGGCTCAAACTTCCTGCCTTCATCCTATTTGACCCCCTGTACAATGTCAAGATGAGTCTTGTCAGTGAGTAATTCACTTTGTAGTTATGACTGATGATTTATACGGGTGAAAGCAGTTCCCTCAGAAATGTCACTGCGTTTACAGGCAGCAATATAACTGTAAAAGCCATCAGCCTAAACGTTGTTAGTGGGGTAGTAACTTATATGTAGTATTGATAGGGGGAAAACCTCCCAATAATTCACAAGGCAGTTAGTAATGAGTTTTTGGATGATTCATCTCCCTTTTTTCCATTTCTCCCCAGCATTTCCTAGGCAAAGAATTACCGGCTGATCCTTTTCGATTGAGAAAGGCTTTGGATGCTCAGAAACCTTTTGTAACCCAGCTTCGACAGCTGACTCAACCTATATTTATCTAAACTGAGTGAGCCAAAAATTGTAGGCTAGTTCTCAGTTTAACTTTTTTAGAAATTAAAAGCAGTAGTTGTCATCACCTTTGTAATGATTTGTGTTTTGAATAAATAAATAAATAAATAATATAGTAACCATTCCATTAAACTCAAAGTGAATTCAAATACTGGCCATGCAATCTAAACAACAGTGTCTTTCTGTTAATTCCTTAACCAAATTCTACAGTGATTTTTCCCCATGTGATGATCTTTTTTTTTTTTTCTCTCCTTTTTTTTTATTCTATTTTTTTTATTTTTCCCCCACATGCCCACACAAACACACACACACACACACACACACACACAAAACAGAGAGCCAAGCAGATGCAGGAGTAATTAAAATCATCATGCTGGTGTTAAGTGCCAAATCAGAGGAACAATGGCTTTGACTCTGTGACATCTGTGTTTACTACAGGCCTCACATGTGTGTCCTCTACAATGTCTCAATGCAGAACTGCCCTCTGAGCATACGCGTCCACTGGCATGGAGTGCGCGGGTGTTTCCACTTCATTCTCTGCTGGAACTAGGTGCCAGGTTTGTGCCGGGGATTGTGGGATTGACAACGGAGAGGCGCAAGTGGTGTGCGTCAAAAATCTGGGAAATGCATATGCAAATGAGAAGTGAAAATTGGCGAGTGGCAGCAGTGCCACATCAGAGTGAGGTGAAGAAAAGCGAAGGTTGTGACATCTGTCACAAATTACCAGCTTAGGTTTTTGGTAGATTCATTGCTTAAATTGCAGTATATTATTGCTATATTTAAATCAAATTTCGAATGCAGCTTGCACTTTACATGTAGCTAGGCTGCGTTAAAAATAATATACTGCTGTTCAAAAGGCAGAATTTTATTTTTAAATAAATGACTTGCATGACTTGCATTCGGAAAGCATGGTTTAAACTGATTGTATATAGTTTTTGTTAATATTTTGAGGTAGATTATTTTTAGAGTCTTTTTTTGTTTACTGCATATGCCTTATACTGCCTTGTGAACTAACTGAAATAATATAAGTACTTTTTAATATTTTTAGTTTCAGTTCATGTTTTTTTATTGTATTTTATTATTTTATTTTTGTTTACTTTACTTTATTTTTTAGTTAACAGTATTGACCCTGCAGCATAAGTAACTTCTTTCAATAATATTAAAATATTATGTCCCAAATTATGGGCATGAGTAAACATGCATATATGATGTTTAATTGATCGTATTGAAAGCAATCATAAACCCTTCTAAAGACCACTATACCTGCTGTACATTTCACAGGCACACGCCCACAGCCTCTGGTAGACCAGTAGACCTGTTTTGGCCGATATTGAGTGTTTCTGTTCTGGTGAACATGTAGGGTAATACTTGCTCTCTTTGGATCTTTGCACACCATGCACTGCAAACCGATCGAAAACATCCATGTATGTAGTGAGAAGTGTGTAGATGAGAGAGGATCATGAGATCGTGGAGCATGTGTAGTGATTTTGCTTGCCTTATGTTGTTAACAACGCTTCTAAAGACTGCTGTGTCAGTTTACATTCAGATAGACCCAATATTAGCCACTCATAAGTAATGCATATTCTCCGCGCTGCGACTGTTAAAACACAGATAGTTCAATCTGGTCACGGCCAGATGTCCCTGAATCTGCCCTAAAGAAACCCACACTATTTGTAGTGCCACCACCCACATCCCATGATTCCATCTGCTGTACTTCTCCGGGACTTTAGGGAGCAAGTGTGTCCAGCTGCTGCAGCAGGCTGTGTTTAAGTAGCGGCATGATTGTGTGTGCTTTACCTAATCTGCTCCATTAGTTTAAATAATGCAGAAACGCTAATGAGCCAGCCAGAGAAAGGGGGAGAGTGAGAGAGGGAGGGTTATTGCAATCCATGTCTAATTAGTCCTGCTCCTTAACAACTGAACTCAAATCAACCAGGGCAGTTAGAACATGAGGGATTCAGTATTCCAGCTGGCTTCAGAAAGGCCACTGATTTATGAAAATATTACCAGAGCCACTCAAGGGCTTGAAACAATAGCTACTCTCTGTCACACAGACAAAAGTATCAATTTTTTTCTGTAGAAAGAATGTCAGAAGTATTCAGGAATTGAGTTGGCTGACAATATCTTCTCGCTTCCTGTCACTGTAAAGAGCAACCTAGCTGTCAAAGGAATTGTTCACCTAAAAATTTGTAATCTATAGCAGAGGTGGCCAAACTTTTTAATACAGAAGGCCAATGAGCCAAGAGCCCATGAGCCAAAAGTGAACACTGCGTTATATCCAACTATATAGCCTATTACATTTTATTAAAATGTATATAGAAACATATATAAATTTAGAAATAGGCAAAAACTTTAGAAAACTTTTTGTTGAATGGCTAAAATGAATAGGTAAAATTGAGGAACAATGCATTTAATAGAGACACCAGTAGCAGGACAAATTAAAAACATTGTAAATATGTTTAGCCATTGTAGTAGTAATAAGTGCCTGTTTTTGGCAAAAAAAATGTGTGTATGAAAAGGAACAAGAGGAGTTAATTATAGAGTGCAAAATAAATAAATAAATGCTGTGAAAAGTGTAATTTACTTGCTTTTATTGTTCCTTTTTGGTCCCCATCCACATCCACCACTGTTGCATGGAAAAGAGCAGTGAGAACATTCTTCATAAAGTCTCATTTTGTTTTCTAAAGAAGGAAGAAATTCATGAGTTTGGAACGACATGATGGTAAGAAAAGCATGACGGGATTGCCATTTTGGGGTGAACTAAAACTAAGTTCTCAAGTTTGAAGACGTTTAATTAATGCTTAGCATGTGGAGAAGTTTCAGTGGCTCCTCAGGACCAGTGCTGCCAAGCTGTCACCTTTCTTGTGCTGGCACTGTTGGTAGGATTCTTGTGATATTTCAATTTGATTCACATCCAGAAGTGGGGGAATAGATCACCCGTAATGTTGCTGTTTACCAAACATTCTCGATAAACTGATATGTCACTAGTTTGTATGGGAATATACTGTGTGTGTGCTGCTCTCCTCCTCACACTCCGTCATTCCTCTCTTCCCTTCCTCCTCTATTTGGACAACTTTAACCACTTCAATCATGAAAAAGGTGATAATGAGTGAGTGCACACTCCGCCACGGCAGACCACTGTGTGCAGATGGCTGCTCAAATGAAGTCAGTAAACCATCCTGACAAGCACAAACGTTGCCCATGCAAATAAAACACTCAGGGAAGTTTATAGCCCCTCGCTCTCAAATTGAATATCTCTCCTTTTGCTCTTTACAGCTCTCTTTATTTTTTTTAATCTTCCTTTTCTCTAGACTTCTTATCCTGTAGAAATAACTGGCTAATTTGGAAGTCTATTGACCTCCGTCTGAGCAGCTGGAACGGGGAAAAGCCCTTGCAAAGCCGCCACGTCCTTGAGACGGCGCTTCTTGGATCCTCTTTTCGGCCCCCTTTTGGGGTGGCCTTTTGATTTCTTTCAGGTTTTTTCCGTTGGGTGTTTTACATCAGATTTGACATGAAGATTTGCACAGTAAGTGTTAAAACACATACATGCATAAACGTGCCGTTGAAATTATACTTTAGTGCTTTCTGAAGTGCTCTCATTTCCTGTTGAAGAGGTCGTGCTGCTGTTTATTAATTACTCTGAGTGGTCATTGCAGCGTGGTTGTGACCTGCACTTTCATAGAGGGAGCTAGTTATTATGCTGCCTCTAGGAGGTAGATTAAAGATAATTTTATTCTCCGTGCATCTCTGGCGCACAGCACATTGTTCATACCACCATTAGCATTGGGCGAAAGGTTGAAATGGCCATGCTACAGGTGTAATGTGCTTAGATCCACCCCTGTATTTGCTCAAGTGGAAGGCCAGTATTGAAGGCAACATTATAAATAATTGGGCGAGAGGATGACTTGGACCTGCGTTCACCCTAATAAGCCTGAAGCTGGACCATGGCAGAACATGAAATTCATCATGGGAGGACAGATGTAGATCTGAGCTGAATCACTGAGTGACTTTGAGCCTGTATAATGGTCTGAGAAGTCTTTTGTTGCCATTCAAACTGACATTGATTGATGTCTCGGTTTTCACTTTTTTCATAGTACATCAATCGATCCTTTGCCCTCTTCTTTTTTTTTTCTGGTCTCCGTATATTCTGTGATATATTTATTTAATTTGTACTTGTACAAATAGGCAGTTGAAAAATGTGCATTTAAAATTTGAAATGATTTTTGCAAAAGCTTTTTGCAAAACTTTGAATATACAGTATTAATAACATATGTATACATGCACATACAACTTTTTCATAAATGTTAATGTATTTTTTACAATTCAAGAACTGTCATTGTTCACACATTCATTAAAAGTTTATTTTTTAAATGCTGGATATACATTATGGCTGTAAGAAGAGTGAGTAATCTCATAGGTTCACTCCCCAGATAGCAAAAATCATTTGGGCCAATTCCAGACCCATCGGACGTTCTGGACCAGATCCGTGTAACGGACTCGGGCCGGTGTCTTTTGGCACAACGGGCCAATACCGGCATGGATCCGGTTTTTCCGGATCTGGACCAGAACTGGGCCAGCTCCAGACCATATGTGGATTCCTTTATGGTGATTTGGCCCAAATGTGGGCCGGATCTGAGCCAGCTCATTTTGTGTATTTTATATATATATATATATACAGTGAGGAAAATAAGTATTTGAACACCCTGCTATTTTGCAAGTTCTCCCACTTAGAAATCATGGAGGGTCTGAAATTGTCATCGTAGGTGCATGTCCACTGTGAGAGACATAATCTAAAAAAAATCCAGAAATCACAATGTATGATTTTTAACTATTTATTTGTATGATACAGCTGCAAATAAGTATTTGAACACCTGTCTATCAGCTAGAATTCTGACCCTCAAAGACCTGTTAGTCTGCCTTTAAAATGTCCACCTCCACTCCATTTATTATCCTAAATTAGATGCACCTGTTTGAGGTCGTTAGCTGCATAAAGACACCTGTCCACCCCATACAATCAGTAAGAATCCAACTACTAACATGGCCAAGACCAAAGAGCTGTCCAAAGACACTAGAGACAAAATTGTACACCTCCACAAGGCTGGAAAGGGCTACGGGAAATTGCCAAGCAGCTTGGTGAAAAAGGTCCACTGTTGGAGCAATCATTAGAAAATGGAAGAAGCTAAACATGACTGTCAATCTCCCTCGGACTGGGGCTCCATGCAAGATCTCACCTCGTGGGGTCTCAATGATCCTAAGAAAGGTGAGAAATCAGCCCAGAACTACAGGAGGAGCTGGTCAATGACCTGAAAAGAGCTGGGACCACCGTTTCCAAGGTTACTGTTGGTAATACACTAAGACGTCATGGTTTGAAATCATGCATGGCACGGAAGGTTCCCCTGCTTAAACCAGCACATGTCCAGGCCCGACTTAAGTTTGCCAATGACCATTTGGATGATCCAGAGGAGTCATGGGAGAAAGTCATGTGGTCAGATGAGACCAAAATAGAACTTTTGGTCATAATTCCACTAAACGTGTTTGGAGGAAGAAGAATGATGAGTACCATCCCAAGAACACCATCCCTACTGTGAAGCATGGGGTGGTAGCATCATGCTTTGGGGTGTTTTTCTGCACATGGGACAGGGCGACTGCACTGTATTAAGGAGAGGATGACCGGGGCCATGTATTGCGAGATTTTGGGAACAACCTCCTTCCCTCAGTTAGAGCATTGAAGATGGGTCGAGGCTGGGTCTTCCAACATGACAATGACCAAGCACACAGCCAGGATAACCAAGGAGTGGCTCTGTAAGAAGCATATCAAGGTTCTGGCGTGGCCTAGCCAGTCTCCAGACCTAAACCCAATAGAGAATCTTTGGAGGAGCTCAAACTCCGTGTTTCTCAGCGACAGGCCAGAAACCTGACTGATCTAGTGAAGATCTGTGTGGAGGAGTGGGCCAAAATCCCTCCTGCAGTGTGTGCAAACCTGGTGAAAAACTACAGGAAACGTTTGACCTCTGTAATTGCAAACAAAGGCTACTGTACCAAATATTAACATTGATTTTCTCAGGTGTTCAAATACTTATTTGCAGCTGTATCATACAAATAAATAGTTAAAAATCATACATTGTGATTTCTGGATTTTTTTTTTAGATTATGTCTCTCACAGTGGACATGCACCTACGATGACAATTTCAGACCCTCCATTATTTCTAAGTGGGAGAACTTGCAAAATAGCAGGGTGTTCAAATACTTATTTTCCTCACTGTATATATATATATATATATATATATATATATATATATATATATATATATATATATATATATATATATATATATATATATATATATATATATATATATATATATATATATAATATACAGTGTGTGCAGAATTATTAGGCTTATTTATAGTATATAATATATATAATAATAATAATTATTAAGTTTTTCCCAAGAATTTTACCAATTCCAAACCACATCAATCTTAGTAACTAAGAGAATTTATCTTCCAGAATCTGGCAGTAAGTTTTAGGAGCTCATTTTTAATCAATCCTGCAAGACAGACTTTTCAGGATAGGAGAAGAACTAAAATGAGCTCCCAAAACTTACTTCCAGATTCTGGAAGATAAATTCTTCAAACTGTGGCACAAGAGGATGTGATGCTGGTCCTTCAAGAGTCACTCTCAACTTATCTGTCCATAAAGCCTATAAAAAAATCAGTCTTCATGTATTTCACAACACTTCAGCATGTTATTCTTAGGGCCATTTAAAAAATTTTTTTTACCCAAGCAAAGTCTCTGAGAACCTGACACCTTGTAATTCTGGAGACTCCAGGAAGGTTGCAGTTCTGGAAAATGATGGTGCTGGAGACTAAATGGTTCCTGATGGTTTCTCACCTAATTCTTCACCTTAATTATTAATTCTTTTGCAGTTAACATGAGTATTTTCCTCTCCACCTGTTTTTTCTGACCTTGCTGACCCAATGAGCATTTCGCTGCCCAATGGTCATGCCTTAACTTTGCTAATTCTATTATTGCATTAGTATTGCATCCTTCTCATGGGCATTTAATAATTTTTTTTACTTTTATTCTTGAGTTCAATCTCTTTTTTGGCTCATTTTATCTGTAAAGGAAAACCTGCCTAATAATTCTGCACACCTGAAATAAGAAGTTTCTGACTATCAGCCTTCATGGACAATTATATATCACTTATAAATTATTAAATACAAAATCAATAGTAGTTATTAAGATTGATGTGGTTTGGAATTGGTAAAATGTTCTTGGAAAAAAAATATGACCAGAATATCAACTTGCCTAATAATTCTGCACACACTGTATATATAGGCCTTCATACACACACACAAATAAGTTGTATACATATCTAGAATTCAAACACAATTTGTTTATTTGTACAGTGCTTTTCACAATACATATTCCAATGCAGCTTTACAGAAAATGCATTTAAAAAGAGTATTGCATTTAAAAGTTACAAATAAAAAGAGTAATGTCCATATGCCACAGTATTTGTACAGTTCCCGGATAATACAAATCATACAAGTAGATAATGACTATTTAAGTAGAAATGATAAATACCTTTAAAGCAATGATTACAAGCATCTTATACATGATACATATATACATAATTAAATATCTTTTTTTCTCTTATCATATTTCTCGTATAATACGAAGGTCTTAGACAACAAAAAGTTTAAAGAAATTATTTAGATGTACAGACAATTACTGTCCTGAACACTATTAAAACAATATTCATATTAAAACAATTGAATTACTACACAAAACATCTTTTACTACATCTTTTCTTTTGATAATTTTTGCATCAAAAGCAAAATTAAAGTTAATTTAAAACACTACCCCAAGTAGTATAAGTCTCTACTTCTAGTGCTTACTGTACATAATATTCACCAAGCTTAAAACAGTGCTACACAATGAGAATGAGAAGAATCTGAATAATTACCACAGGGAAATTTTATATCACAGGGAAAGGTCTTACAAATGTGTGTCACCATTGTGTGCTTGAGTTGGTTCTAGTTGTTCGAGTCTTCTGCAATGCCGTTTTTGAGGTAAATGCGAGCCCTCCATCTGACTCCACAGCTTAAAGACAGTTCCCCCCTTTTTGTTGTCTCTAAAAAAAAAGATTAAATATCTTTTTAATATTAACATATTAATATATTAAATATATTATACACACACACATACATACATACACAAACACACACATAAGATCAAAAGTTTACATACACCTTGCAGAATCTGCAAAATGTTAATTATTTTACCAAAATAAGAGGGATAAGACATTTACATATTGTCCACAAGAGAAAAAATTGTTGAATTTATAAAAATGACCCGTTGTTTACATCCACTTGATTCTTAATACTGTGTTGTTCCCTGAATGATCCACAGCTGTGTGTTTTTGTTTAGTGATAGTTGCTCATGAGTCCCTTGTTTGTTCTGAACAGTTAAACTGTCTGCTGTTCTTCAGAAAAATCCTTCAGCTCCCACAAATGCTGTGCTTTTCCAGCATTTTTGTGTATTTGAACGCTTTCCAGCAGTGACTGTATGATTTTGAGATCCATCTTTTCACACTGAGGACAACTGAGGGACTCATATGCAACTATTACAGAAGGTTTAAACGCTCACTGATGCTCCAGAAGAAAAAATAATGCATTAAGGGGGTGAAAACTTTTTGAATTTGAAGAAGGGTAAATTGAACTTATTTTGTCTTGTGGGAAACATGTAACCCAGACAGCAACATAGTGTTGGCCCAGATCCGGCCCACATCTGGCCCGCGTGAAATCAATGCGGGCCAGATGCGGGCCAGATGTGGGCCGGATCTGGGCCGACACTGCTTGCTGTCTGGGAAGTATCTTCTGTAGCTTCTGAAGGGTAGTACTAAATGAAAAAAATATTTAGGCAAAATAAGAAAACATTTACACATTCTGTTTAAAAGTTTTCACCCCCTTAATGTATCGTGTTTCCTTCTGGAGCATCAGTAAGCATTTTTCACTTCCAGTTCTTGTTGATTATATAATTATAAAATGATCGTACACAAAATTAATAGTAGTTATTATGATTGATGTGGTTTGGAATTGGTAAAAGTGCTTAAAAAAATATGATCAGAATATTGAATCGCCTAATAATTATACACGCACTGTATATGCTTTTCCACATCATAAATGTTATCCATGGTTAGCATTTTTTAATTTTCCTGTAATCGAGTAATTTTGTCCTGCTTTGTGTGTAACAAAGATAATGTTCATTCTGCTTACTGCCCATAGGTGTAAAGTATAATAACTGATATAACAGAAGAAAAGCAAGGGGAAACTGTGCCACCTGTTTTATATATTAAAAAATACACAACTAATTGCATATTACACAGATATGTTATGAATGTATTTGTTTCATTTAGTATTACAAAGCAAGGAAGGCAATGTTTAAGCCTTACACATAAGAGTCACAGTTTATTAACATGCTCCACTGTGGAAATTAGTGCATGGGACATCAGTGTCATACACACTCCTTTAATCACCGACTTGAGATGAAAAAAGGTTTGTACCCAAATGACACACAGACTATAGCATTGCTAGAGGACTATGACTGTTATAACGGGTATATTGTTCAGGATGAGTGTGAAGTTATTTGAAGGAGCATTTCTCCAGAAAGCTGCAAGCCTCAATCGGCCCTAACAAACATTATGTTTTGAACAGCACAAGTTGTAACATTATCAGGCACTCATTATTATCAATACTCAATTATAAATTGTGGCATTCAAATAGCTTGAATAACTCAAACTCCACTGAAAACGTAAAAAAAAAAAAAAAAATTGGACTTACTATGTGACAGTCCCAGCTCTCAGGTGGAACCTGAAATTGAAACAGATCGTTATATAGTGTTGCTGGACAATTTCTCAGTTCATTTACCCAATTAACATGGAGCATACCATTAACATAAATAAAAGCATATTTTGGCAAAGCTTTTATAAATAAAAACCATACCAAACAATATAATGTAATACATGTCTGTCTCTTCAGTGCCCCTCTGTTTCTATCGTTCAGGATGTGCCTGAAAGCGTTCTGCCTGCTTATTCAAGGGGACTGGGCTGGTCAAAAGTTTGGACACATTACTGTTTTTAATGTTCTTGAAATAAGTCTCTTATGCTCATCAAGCCAGCATTTATTTGATCAAAAATACAGAAAAATATATATATATATTGTGAAGTATTAAAAATAATGAAATGAAATCAAATAAAATAATGGTTTTCTATTTTAATATACTTGATTGATGATTTCTGAAGGATCATGTGACACTGAAGACTGGAGTAAAGATGCTGAAAATTCAGCTTTGATCAAAGAAATAAATTACGTTTTACAATATATTCATAAAAAAAAAAACATTTTAACTGATAATTACTTTTAAAATTGTAATTAAAATATAATTTATTTCTGTGATCAAAGCTGAATTTTCAGCATCATTACTTGTCTTCAGTGTCACATGATCCTTCAGAAATCATTATAATATACTAATTTGATACTCCGTTGTTATCGATGTTGGAAACAGTTGTGCTGCTTAATTTTTTGGGAACCTGTGATACTTTTTTCAGGATTTATTGATGAATAAAAAGTTAAAAAGAAAAGCATTTATTTATTCAGCTTTGCCATCACAGAAATAAATTATATTTTAATTACAATTTTAAAAGTAATTATCAGTTAAAATGTTTTTTTTTTATGAATATATTGTAAAACGTAATTTATTTCTTTGATCAAAGCTGAATTTTCAGCATCTTTACTCCAGTCTTCAGTGTTACATGATCCTTCAGAAATCATTATAATATACTAATTTGATACTCCGTTGTTATCGATGTTGGAAACAGTTGTGCTGCTTAATTTTTGGGAACCTGTGATACTTTTTCAGGATTTATTGATGAATAAAAAGTTAAAAGAAAAGCATTTATTTATTCAGCTTTGCCATCACAGAAATAAATTATATTTTAATTACAATTTTAAAAGTAATTATCAGTTAAAATGTTTTTTTTTATGAATATATTGTAAAACATAATTTATTTCTTTGATCAAAGCTGAATTTTCAGCATCTTTACTCCAGTCTTCAGTGTCACATGATCCTTCAGAAATCATGCTAATATTATTATTTGCTGCTCAAGAAACATTTCTGATTATTATCAGTTGAAAAACAGTTATGCTCCTTAATATATACAGAAACCATGATATACAACCATTCAAATGTTTGGTGTGTGCTATTTAATAGAAATGACTGTTTTTATTTAGCATTTTATTTATAGGCATTAAATTGATGAAAGTAAAAACATTTATAATGAAGCAAAAAATATATTTCAAATAAATGTTCTTTTGAACTATTCATCAAAGAATCATAAAAATGTTTCCAGAAAATGTTAAGCAGCAAAAGTTTTTTTTTTTTTTTTACATCTAATAATAATAGACCCTTTTTCTGTTAGTAAACAATGTGACGTTTTTCTGTGGGCGGGGCTTAGCTGGAGGCAGAAAGATTCCACTGACCGCTTCACTAACGCTAGCTATGAAGTTTGTTTACCTTGTTTTTTTTAACAATGGCTGGAGAAAATCCGATTTTACCTGCATATGTAAGGTCACTCACTGTGCAGGATCATTATTGTTATTTAAATAAGTTAACTTTAACGGACAGAGTCAGATTGGCCGATCTGACAGGATTAACATTACCTCCGATTGAGTGACTCTCGTTAGAGAAACCTAACGAGTAGTAAAGAGAAACTCACCTGTGTATATCTAGTCATGAAGATGTACATATATTTCAACTTCAGCGGGCTATTTTTACAGCTAACGTTACGTGAGAGTGAACTGGGCCAAAATACAAAAAGTTAAACATTCAATGTGATGATATATTATTTGAAGATGTATGTATCATGGCCAAATAGTTATTTTAAAGTATATACATCCAGTAAATTATGTAAGTTAAATTTACAATACTTTACATACAGTACATTTAAAGGAAGATGTGAATAGTTTCTAGAAATAAAAATTCCAGAAATTAATTTTGAACTTTCTGTGTTTGATTATTCTTTCTTACTAAGTTCTTAGAAAGTCCAGCCACTATCAGTCACAACAATTACAGATGATTAAGCATATAAATCGTCAGTTTGTTGTTTTACACACATGCACACAGACATTATTTCATAGTTGTGAGATGCATAATAAATCTTTAGACACGTAACACAAACCATAATCCATAACAACAAAAGACAATACTTTATTTAACCTTTTCTGATAAGAAGTGTGCGCTGCAAACGCGAGCATTTTTGACGATAGTTTCTGTCCAGTCCGCTCGTTTTATCGCGTTTAACCACAGCTGGTTGTTTTGTTTTTTTGTTTTTTGTCTGGGAGTGGCAGCAGGTATGCGTTAAAATTTCAAATTGGAGCCTGTACTACATAGATTCTTGCATCCAACATCACAACAAGATGATATTTTAAGCTCCTTATGCAGCCGAATCCGCGCTGATTTGAATGGGCCGCCTCCAGTTTTCCCTTTGTTTTGCCTCCAGCCAGAGCCATAGAGAGACAGAGTTGCGACAACGGAAGTTCAAAATGCTCGATCGTCACGTGGTTCACGTAGACCTCAATAGTTCCAGGAAGTTCATTGCGGGCAATTGGAATGCATTGAGTTAGTGACTATAGTGAGACAGAACTGCGATTTTTGGTAATTAGTAGACAATAAAATACTTTATTTACATTATTTATAATATATATTAATATATGTAGCTGTATCAGTGTTGTTTTTAAAATATAAAATTCGCTAATATTTGAGGATTAATGTGGTCAGCTATCCTTACCTGCCATGTTAACATATTTTAGGCTGACGTTACCATAGTAAAAGCCCATGTTTGCTATATAAACGACATCGTGGTCTTTTACCAAGTAACTTCAGCCTCTCTGTATAAATATAATTGTGTGTGTGTTTTCTAACAACTTGTTAGTCAAGTGCAATCACATCTTAATGTTCATTGTCGTTTTATTAATCTCATGGTGAATGTTAAATTTGTTGTCTTTGAAAATTCATTCCAAATAAGTGAAGATATTTTAAGATTAAGTGGGAATTAATCTCTTTTAATGTTTTTGATTCCTGTGCACCCCTCCATTATTAATATATAAATATATATTTGTAGTATATTCAAATTTAAAATAACTTAAAACATTTTTACCCATTAATCATATATTTGATGTATGTTAACTTTTGTTATGCACTTATTTACATGCTATAAAGCATGTTGTCCTTGAACGGTCTCCACTATAGTTTGCTGTGCTGCATGGGATGCTCCAGTCACTCACAGAAAGGAGTATGAATGTATGGTTTCCCTACTGACACGGAGAGGAGAGAAAAATTATGCATCAAGTTTTGTTCAATTCACATTTATTTGTATAGCACTTTTTATTACAAACATTGTTTCAAAGCAGCTTTACAGAAAGTGAATGTTTCTACATTACAAATAAGAGTTCTGTTAACAGGTGTAACTGTGTCAAAGTAATGTTCATTTGGCAGAAATGTTCTAAAATTAGGCTATACAAATCATGCAGTTAAGTAATGTCATGAGTTCAGAAACAATGAATAAATTAAAGCAATGGTTACATGATTTGATCATGTTGATTACAATGAAAGGAAAATTTAGCAGTTTTGTATGTTTATTCAGAGTCAGAGTCAGCTTCATCTGAAGTCCACTCAAGGGTGTCATCTCTTCACAGGTGCTGGTCATCTGAAGTCTTCATAAGAGGCTGGATATAGTCAGCAGGTGCAATCTATAGATTACACCAACAAAATGTGATGTAATCATATCTGGGAACTGACACTTTTTCACAAAGAACAGGGAAAGACTTGCCAAACCCAGTGAAGAGACTCATTGTGAGGGTGATATCTCATTACAGGGAGTCTTCAGGTGGTTCTTGTTCTGATGCAGATAGAGAAGGAGAAAAACACAGGAGAAATGGTTAATGATGCTCCATCACATTTCAGTCCTGTGGCATCTGCTCCTTCAACACAGTGCTTCTACAGTAGCTAAGACATTTAAGTATAAAATACAGTACAGGTTTATTGTGATTACTTCTATAAAATAGTAGTGGTAGGCCTATATAATACATTTTTGGAAATTTAGCCTAGCATGATTCTGAAATGAAAACTGCTCGCCTATTTTTATTCTCACTCAGGTCCATCAGCATCCTTTGCAATAAATCTAAATCTATTAAATAACTTCCCAGCAGCAGAAATCACGTTTAAAAGCCTTAATTACACAACAACGAATGAAACTGCCCGAAGAGAATGAATAACATCCCGTAAATCTACTAATTAAGTGAGGAATAATCTAATAATAATCTGTTTTAATGCACAAGGTAATTTGATTTGCTGTGCTGATAATATACAATTTTGTTCTATAAATGTCTTACCTTTTAAAAGTTCATCACAGCGGTCTCTTCTGCTGTATCTCTATGGCGCTGATAGTATGAGCGCGAACTTCCGGGAACTATTGAGCGGCTCCATGATCCGCCATTGCTGTAAAAAAACGTCCCATTGGAGTCAATGGAGTTGTCGCAACTCTCTCTCTATGGCTCTGCCTCCAGCTAGCGCGGTGACGTAATAGTGACGTCGGCGCAAAAAGGGTCTATAAGAACCATTAACGTTACTGATAACTGAGCACCAATAAAAATCCAGCACTAAATCAACATGTTAGAATTATTTCTGAACGATCATGCACTGAAGACTGCAGTAATGATGCTGAAAATTCACAGGAATAAATTACATTTTAAAATATATTCAAATCATATTTCACAATATTACTTTTTTACTTTTATTTTTGATCAAATAAATGCATGCAGCCTTTAGCGCTTAAACGTTAACATTGCTAGCCCACCATGACAGGCAGCGATCTTAAACATTACATTTTAATAGAAGCAGTCAAAATTACTAAAGTTTAAATTAAGTAAGTTAATTAAGTTAAAATTCGTTAATTACGTATAATTACATACCTCTGGACCGTTTTCTTCATGTTAGCAAGTCCTCTGATAACATAGGCCTAAAGTGTTCGCCGGTCCAACACCGATCTAAGGAGCAATAAAAACACCAAACCTTTAAGTTATCGAGTACACAACATAATAAGAAATTAATTTGTTAGTAGAACAGTGTGATCACAGGGTGTGACATACCTTGGTGAAGTTTTAACAGCGTACAGTCCGTGCCTCGATCGTCTTGACGTCTTCTTCTTCTACTAAGGTTTATTGGCGGTTGGCAAACAACTTTTTGGTGCATTACCGCCACCATCTGGTATGAGTGTGGACCAGAATGTTGTGTATAAGCATTGTTTAAAAAAAAAAAAAAAAAAAACGATATCCTTCCACTTAAATTGGTTTCTCTAAGATATTGAAACAGTATATTACAACACATTTTTTAATCTTTCCGTGAAATGCTAATCAAGCCAGCATTTATTTGATCAAAAATACAGAAAAAAGTATTACAATTTAAAATAATGGTTTTCTATTTTAATTTACTTAAATGCAATTTATTGCTTTGATCAAAGCAAATATCTTTGATGTCTTCTGTTCTGAACTGCAGAAAAACACGCGCTTGTTTCGGACGCGGCCCGGATCTGCTCTGCGACAGTAGTTCCCGCCCACTGAAACCGGGCCCGGGCTGGATCCGTGTTACAGCACTGAAATGGATGTGACTGTGCCGGATCCGTTTTCAAACCGGCAAATCCATATTACAGAGTCAACTGCTGTCTGGGTCTGCATCTGCCATGTGTTCGTGCACCATGTTGCCACGTCAAAATAAAATTGTTCCTGTTAAAGTCTATACAGGAAGCATTCATTATGTGGAGAATAGTGTGATGCGCCTTCAGTTTTTTTTGTACAGCTTCTCCAGCCATTTTCACCATCTGTGAAAATAAATAAAATTTGGGTAGCCTAACACTTTACAATATGAATCCATTTGTTAACATTAGGTAGTTACATTAGTTACCATGAAAATGTATATGTAGCATAATATGCAATAATGTAGCATAATAATACAGTCCCTCCAGTTTTTCGCGATTCCGCGATCACTGAATACAATGCAAAATAAGCAAAATGTCGCATTTTTTTGTGATCCTGCATAATTCGTCATTTAACCGCAAAATAATCGAAAAAAAAAAAAAAGACCTCACATAACATAAAATTATAATCATCTAACTTAATTATTTTACGTTAAGTGGATTCAGATGTTGTTCACGTGTAAAACTTCGTAACGCCATTGGATCATCAAGCTCTCAGCGAAAGCTCGTAACTTCACCCCGCCTCCATTCAGATTGACGCGCCGCGCACAGCCTGGAGGAGACAGATCTCGGCTTTTTCGCAATGAAAGGGTAAATAAATAACTGATGTTTGAATAGTACAGCGTTTTCTTTACTCAAACACTACGTCTGTAAAGGCTATGTTTTTGTGTGCTTGAAGAGCGGAGAAGTAGGTTATTTGCCGTCTAGCCAATATACAATGTACGTTTTAAATATCCTGTGCGCGCTTAATTTGAGATTTTGACCAAGTGTATTAAACAACAAGAACTAAGCGCCCATATAGCTACAATAAACGTCATATAACCTGTAAAAGTTGATGAAAGCATATATTGCGATGCACTTGCTGCCTCAGATAACAGTTACAGCCGTTCTAATGACACTCCGTCTCTGTCATTCGCTGGTCAAAAACTGTTAACTCCATTTGAACTTGAATTTCATATAATGTTAAGTGCATTAAGTGCACACTGATCAGTAAAGTCTGATACAATACCAACGCTGACGACGCAGGGTTTTTTAATTATTAAATTTTTTCCCTTTCTATTTTTTATATATCAATATATAATATATCAATATATCAGAATTTATTAAGAGACCATACCAAATGTATGAATTGGATTTACAAGCAGTATGTACAGCTACAATACTTATTTGTTAATGTTTACCTAGGTAAGGTGGAAAAAGGGTCCTAAGGTTGTTTTAAAAGTTAAAATGTTTCAGAATTGACTAAGAGACCAAAATAAACCAGCTTTATGCATTTTGTTTGTTATTTGTGAATATTGTGCATCTAACACAATACATAATCTGCACGTTTAATAAACTCCAGCTGGTTCAAAATCGCATGCGATTAATCGTGCATCCCTATTGGGGACACTTAATTTCCAGCGATATCGTCTACATGATTGCACAAATACTATTAGAACTGTACTGAGCTGGATGATGACATCACTGAATTCAGTAATGAAATACCTTTAACTGAAAATTGAGTGTTTACTATTGTACTATTGTTTACTACCGACACTATTTTCCTATTTGATACTGTAAAGCTGCTTTGACACAATCTGTATTGTTAAAAGCACTATATAAATAAAGGTGACTTCACTTGAGTTAATCTGGTAAATGTGATATCATAATTTAAAAGAAAAAAAAAGAAAAAATCGCAAATTTGTCACAAATTTATGGAAATTGCCACCACAAAATCAGTCATTTTGATCGCAAAAATCACACAAAAAAATCGTGAAATCCTGGAGGGACTGATAATAGCATAATATGTAACTAAAATAACCCTCACACTTTGAACATTCTGATCATGATCTGATTCTGATTATGACAATGCTTTTTTATTATTATTGTTATGCTGTTTCAGTAATTCTGTACAGTATGTATGGTGTGCTACTGAATTATATAAATTAAATTATATACACAACTGTTCCTCAAAAAAAATGCTTCAGTGGAGGTACTTAAGCAGTCTTTCAGCATATCAGTGGCTTGTGGGTAAATGGTAATACTCTTCACTAAGAAGTAAGCGGATCTGTTCTTTTAGCCGTTTAAGCTAATCATTATTGCTTGCCCTGATCCGTTCAAGCTTCATCGTGCATTTAGTTAATTTGAGAATACTCTGTGGCATATGACACCTTTTTTTTTTTTCTTTGGACCTGACCATCTTCCACCTCACTTGAAGAGAAAGTTGAACAATCTCATTGATCGATTTGCTCACATAAATCCTACATCGATACAAATAAAACTGCAAAACTGGTCTCCAATAGGCTTAACAGGGCAACTTTTGCTGCCACCCCTCTTCCCCATTAAATCCCAGGATTATAGTACTGAGGTTTTGGTGTCTGCCACGAGACCAAATAACACTCACCTTGAGGTTACTAATGCAATTAATGTTGTCTGTGCTCAAAGGGCTTTCAGTGCGGCTACCAATAGCATGGGATTAATTAGACCTATTCTGGAGCAGTCCTGTTAAACATTCCTGTTTCCATGGAAGTGTTGCTACTTTCACATAAAGCTGTATTTTTAAGGAACTGCTAATGAAGACTGATGTGAGTGGTGGCGATGGCTCATTTCAAATATTTACCTGCAGGTAATATTGCCAAACGGTTTGCTCTGTCAACACACCTGTATTAATTAACCTAACACCAGTCATCTACAGTTTCCCACTTCTCAAGAAATAACACAGCCAGAATGGGGGCTCGTTGGAGTAAAGTGTTGAAGACAACTCTAAAATCAGTGAAACTCTGCAGGGCTCAACATTAAAGGAATAGTTCACCCCAAAATGGAAAGTATGTCAATGTTTGCTCACTCTTATGCCGTTCCAACCAAGTATTATTTTCTTCTGTGAATCACTAAAGGAAATCTAAGGCAGAATATCCTTAGGCAGGTTATCTGTGCTATGGAAGTAGATGGTGATTATTAAATGGCAAGCTTGAAATATGACAAGAAATTTGTCCATACAACTGAAGACATATGATTTTTTTTTTTTTGCGTCAGGAACAGACTGAAAATGTGTCTCATATACTGTGTGTGTGTGTGTGTGTATATATATATATATATATATAATGTAATATATTATCAGTGGTCTTCTATTAAATACAGTGCTTTCAGAAAGTATTCAGACCCCCTTCATTTTTTTTTTTTTTTTTTCAATTTTATGTTGCAGCCTGATACTACAATTGTTTAAATTCATTATTTTCTCATTAATCTACACTCCGTACCTCATAATGACAAAGTGAAAACAGAGTTTTGGAAATGTCTGTAAGTTTATAAAAAATAAAAAAAATTTTTTTTACTAAATATCACATTTACATAAGGCCCTGTCCACACGAACGCGGGTATTTTTTGCGTTTTTGCGGGTAAAAACGCTTTGGCCAATCCGGGCGCAAAGTCTAGATAGGAGGGGGCCACAGAGAGGGCCTGAAGGTGACCCACTCTCTTAATAGAAGAGATCGCCAGAAGGAAGGTAGCCTTCACAGAGAGAAATCTCATCAATAGGCTCCAAGTGAGGCCTGCAGAGACCTTCTTGCACCACAACCAGGTCCCACGGAGGGACATGAGATCGTACAGGAGGCCTCAGCGCACCGCGGAGGAAACATGTAACTAGGGGGTCTCTGCCCACGGAAAGATCACAGAGAGGGTGTGGTAGGCTGCAATGGCTGCCACATAGACCTTCAAGGTGGAGTGGGTCAACCCTGTGGATAGTCTGGCCTGCAGGAACTCCAGCACTGAACCCACCGGGCAGTTAATAGGGGTGTAAATCGGATGGTTCGTCACGATACGATACGATACGATATTGATTCTCATACCCAGCGATACGATATTTGCCGATACTTCAAAAAATTATACGATTCGATACAGGAGTATATCGATCAATATTTCAATATTATGATATTATATACCTATTTTAAACAACCATCTACATTTTTATTAACTCACAAATGCAACCAAAATATATAACATGACCATTTATCTGAAATTTTCACATCCTGTACCCCACTGTAAGGGGTCTCATGTACAGCAGGCCAAAAGGTATCACATTGGACGCAGCTGCCATCAGTCCCAGCGGTTTTTGAAACTGCTTGACAGTGAATGACCGGCCTTCTCTCACTCTCGCGACTGCAGTGAGGATTAGGGGTGATCCCGAATAGTCGACGATTTTATGCTTCGATAGGAGGAGCCTGATTCGACTCCCAATCTCACAGTCGAATAAATTTATATTTTAACGTGCATGAATAAATCCAACCACCTCTATAGATTTAAGTTTCACTTTCCATGATCCATGACCAACAGAAGCATCTTGGTGGCAGGGATTTAAATCTTTAACAAGACTCAAACTGACACAGGCAGTGAAAGACTGGATTTTTTGATCAGGTAGGGTACAAGTTTCAAAACATTTCAGCCGGTTTATATACAGTATATCGTGTATATATTATTTATCTCATATAAGATGCATTTGGTTGAGTTATGCTGCAGTAAAGCGCTTCATTGTAGTACTACGGTGGTTATCTCTTCAACTCGCAGCGCAAGCAGGACAAACAACAATGCAGAATATTAAATGTGCCATAGAATGGAAAATTGTATTTTTCTTGGCATAGTTGAATAATAAGAGTTCTGTACATGGAAATGACATACCGTGAGCCTCAAACACCATTGTTTCCTCCTCCTTATGTAAATCTCGTGAATAAAAAAGACCACTGAAAAATAGGCGAATCACAACATAACACCGACTGTGACGTAACAGTCAGGATCACTAATAGTTACGCCCCCAACATTTTCATATAACCGCCCATGTTCTATACCAGCCGCCAGCCGTACCATCAGAAGTTCTGCAGGTATTGTGAGGAAACAAGCGAGGACAACAGCGAAAATTGCAGATCATGGAAATAAATGTTATGTTCCAGGCTGTGCAGGGGATGTGAAGTGCAGGGATGGATTGGTATCTTCATTCAGAAAGGCATGGAAAGCAAATAACATGTTCTAATAAAATAACGCGAGCCACTAAAGGGACATGGTTAGCTCCTTGCTAGCGGTAGCCTGTTACATTGCTATACATTAGATTTCACTTACCACATAAACACAGTAAGGAGACATGACTGAGGATGATGGCGAATGATTTACAGATCCTGAGCACCACTGACAAGCATCTGATCTTGTAAAATGTGTGGCAAGTATTGCTGCTCCATAGTATAAACAGAGTTCGTGTGATCTCGAAAGTAAAAGTAAGAAAGTGATCGTGCATTTGAAAGCAGTTTCAGTGTCCCGCATATTAATAGCGGCTCCCTGATGCCCGCATTTTATATACAGTATAATTACCTGACGATATAACTGCGAGAGAAAATATTGAAATATATATTTTCCTCCCTGTGTTTCCTTCCTGCTGTGTGAGAAATGTGCTGAAATGAGCCGCACTGCGAAACAGCCAATCAGAGCAGAGCTCAACATTGAGCCGCACTGTGAAATAGCCAATCAGAGCAGAGCTCAACATTATTATTCATTACCCTTCCAAATAAGCCATACTATTGAAGAACGGTCCACAAAAGGAGTTCACTCAGAGGTGCGCAGACACGTTCATGCATTTGGGGCATTTTGTGCAGATAGCCTATAAGTCGAAATTTAACGTTATGTTGTATAAATAATGAAGCGTATTCTATACGAGATAAATGATGAGTTAAATCCCATTGATTAAAAACCTGCTATCACATGCTTCATTCTACTGGTCATCTTCAGCATGAGCAGCTCAAAACAGCTCAATAACTTCTGTCATATTCATAACGTTATAATGAGAGCACTATTGTTAAAAATGTAGTGAATTCTTAGGGTTTTGTTGACAAAAAATAAAACATTATTTTTGTATCTGCGAGGCGTCCGTGACACATTTTCCCTGTGACTGTCGAATGTCTGACTTGACTCTAATGTATTTTGCCCCGCCCCCAAACATATGATTAGACTATCAGTCGACTATTGGCAAGATTCAAAAATTCCGATTCGACTATGAAAATCTTAGTCGGGGACACCCCTAGTGACGATCGACTCAATCTGAGCAGGAGACATACGTGCCTGCATCATGTTCTATCCATTCACCATTTCCCACTGCATCATGCTTCCTGGCCTCTACATCACCCCACCTGAGACGTCTCGCCCATCCATTGGACTGATTACACACGTGATTCAGAGCGTGGTCACGCTGAAGGTGTTCCCGTAGCGTTTCGACGCAGCTCTAGTTCCTGAAGGGGAACTGGAGATTTTGGCAGAGATTGTCTTACTATAGGGAGATTAGAGGGTCTGTATTACTTACTATTGGAGAAGGCGTAATGGCTAACTTGGATCACGTGTGCCGTAATAACCAATCACATGATAGCCTTGACGTCATTGAATTTCAGTCTGAGTTGTGTGACACTCAGTCACCGTTTATGGATACCATAAGAATGAATGAGAAGTGCCGTAAGCTGAATCCCACCTGTTGCAAAAAGTCAGTGACTTCTCTTATAAAACAGCATTTTTTTCATGGTAAACTTTAAAAATAGTTTTATCCAAAAGTATTGTTTAGTGCAAAACATAATGAAGATTAGCAGATAGGCTGTTAATTCATTAAATGACAAGCCATTTCCTCTAAAAAGCAGTTTATTCATTTGACATTTGTGCTTTTTTTCAGTTGCTTATAAACATTTTAATGGCTAACGTCTAAAAACACTGTATTCAGCACAAACTGGGCTACAATAATATGTGAGCTGCATGTACGTACATGATTGTGTTTTTGAGAAAACCACGTTTATGCGTGGTTAGACAAAAAATAAAATTTTAAAGTAACTGAAATAAGGCCATAAAACACATACAGAACATTTGTTCACAAGACTTTTGAGAACTGGATCTTGTAGCCTAGAATATTTGCTATTGATAATGAGACCAGACGGAAATTTGTTTTCAGTAAGACTAACTTCATTTAACAGTAGACATGTCAAGCTTTCTATAGATATATTTTGCATGTCTCTGTGTGAAGTATTTGCTGAGTTACAGTTCATTTTAGTGACGTGTTTCAAAAAGCAGTTCGCGGAGACGAAGACAGAGAGCACACCCTGTTTGTTTTCTTTATTCTTCAAAAGCACAAAGTTTAGTTGTTGTTATGAGTGTATACAGATAAAAGTAGACCCCTTACAGATTCGAATGGTGCATTGCTCTTATCTGTACGATCAAAAATGGCAGAGAAATTCAAGCTCATTTCGGCCTTATCAGGAAAATCTGCCTCAAAACGCGTATACGCGTTTGTTGACCCCAGAGGGTTAATTAGTTGCTAGATGTTCTCCCAGCTGAATAATTTCAAAATTTCTTGCTTTTTCAGCCCTTTGTTGCCCCTGTGCCAACTTTTTGAGACCTGTAGCAGGCAGTTCATTTGAAATGAGCTCATTTAGTGGATTTCGGGTTGTACTCGTGATGGAGGCGGTGGTGGAGCGCTCTTGGAGCGAGTGAAAACCACAACACTCCCGACTTTTAAAAAATCTGCTCCTCCCTCCATTCAAAATCACACCGCTCTACTCCGCCCTCCTCTCCCTCCCGGCTTCGCTCACATACTCTGGTACGTACGTCCCAGGAGGACTTGAACGCAGAATTCGTCTTCAGACCCTTTGCAACAACGCTTGAGATTTAACTCGGGTGCCTCCCATTTCTCTTGATCATTGCAGAGATGTTTCTACACCTTGACTGGAGTCCACCTGTGATAAATTAAATTGATTGGGCATGATTTAGAACAGCACACTCTCTATAAAAGGCCTCACAGCTGTCAATGCATATCAGAGCGAAAACCAAGCCATGAGGTCAAAGGAACTGCCTGCAGATCTCAGAGACAGGATTGTATCGAGGCACAGACCTGGGGAAGGCTACAAAACAATTCTGCAGCACTGAAGGTTCCAAAGAGCACAGTGGCTTCCATAATTCTCAAATGGAAGAAGTTTGGCACAACAGGACTCTTCCAAGAGCTGGTCGCCCAGCCAAACTGAACAATTGATGGAAAAGGGTCTTGTCTAGAGTGGTGACCAAGAACCTGATGGTCACTCTAGAAGAGCTCCATGATCATATGCAGATGGGAGAAGCCTACAGAAGTACAAACATCACTGCAACATGACATAAAGTAACACACACACACACACACACACACAGCTGAGTGCCGGAGGCAATCACAGCCACTGATATAGAGCCGGTATCGTTCGAGTACGAGAGTGATATTGCGTTTATACAACAGTTTGACGGAACGTGTGTAATTAAACAAAAAAACATCCTTATAAAAACCCTGTGCAGAACTACTTCCTTCCACCACGGATTCAAAGCTCAAGATGACAGTTAAACATACGTCACTCTTAGAATTTGTATCAAGAGCATGTGCTGCTTCAGTTAGATTATTATAATGAAGTTATAAGAGAGAAACAATGTGGCAAGATGTGCATCCGAATGAGAGAGAGAGACCGCGAAGCTAGATTGATTAATGTGCATGCGTTTTTATTTTAAGATTTATAGGTCTGACTTGACACACATGTTTATTAGTTTAATCAAATCATTGCGTGCAATTACAACAAATAAGTATACATTCCCAGCATCTTCCGTAACATTACAATTTATACAAAAAGGCTATTTAATAAGTTAAACAACTGATATTTTCCCTCAAAAAAGTCATCAGCATATCATAACATAAAATATATTTATATAATTTTTGTTCTTAAGTTTTTTTAATCTCAAAGTCAGGTTTATTTTATTTTACCAAAAAAAAAAAAAAAGTCATAAGCATATCATAAAATATATTATTTATGTATTTAAATTTTTCATTAAACAATAACAATTTGCTCAAAATCGATTACATTTCTGATTTACAGCGAGTGATGGTTCTCGGAATCACTGTTCACATTTATTTGTACGTTGCCGTATATTATACAACCCGCTAAATAGTTATCCGGAGATAAAGTCTTTGTTCTTTGTTGTTTTTCTGGTATGGTTTCCGTTTGATCTGATGCTAGTACTGCACTCCAGCGTTTTCTGTTGTCTAGTGATGGTCTCCAGTAGGATTTCAGTGAGCTTTCTGACCTAAAAAAAAAAAAGTTGTAAATAAGAACGCCTATTTTGCATAATTTAATTTCCACTGTAGTATGGGTTAAACAAATCAGAAACATACCTGTGTCCGCTGACGGCTATGATTTCTCTCGCTTGGAGCCCTGCATCAGACAGTTTTTGGATTGCAGTGGCCCTGATGCTGTGGTTCGCGTAGGACATTTGCGTCCCAGATTCTTTGCACATTCTCGGGAGCATTTGTGACAGCTGATTAATGCCCAAAGGAACAGTGCTATACCATATCTTATCGTTAGCATCAAATCTCCTCTTAGGGTGCAGATAGAGTGCTTTTGCGTCAGGTGGGAGTTTGCTGAGATATTTGCGAAACTGGGCACATAGCATTACCGGGCTCTTCAAACATAGCACCCCTCCGATTTTCCCTGTTGTCCTCCAGTGGGTTTTTGTGGTTTTTCGTTTCCTCATTAAATGTCAACGTGAAATATTTCGTACCATTTTCATCTCTCTTTAGTTCAAACGAGTCTGGCATAAGTTGTCGATTGCCCTCATTCCCTCTTCTTGCAAAGTGTAACTGAATGTCATACCACACCTTGTTTAATAATCCTTTCGGGGTTGCCAGGTTCAAGTGCAGCAGATCGTTTCAGTATTTGCTGGTCTTCAGGTGAAATGGGAGGGTAGTGTGATGTTCTGTCTGTACAAGATCGTTGGATCTGTTTGACAACTCCTTTAAAAACGTTGTTGGCGGATGTAAACTCAGGGTCTTGCATTAAATTCCATGCACGGCTAAGAGGAGGTTCATTGATGTGGCGATTCAGCGCCGATCGAAGACTTAAGTAACTGCTGATACCATACAGTTCACCTTTACTGGTCCTAATGGAGCCATAGAAATCGCGCAAAATTGAGCTCATTTGTGATTTCTCAGTGTGTTTGAGGTCGATATTGATCAGTTTTTCAGATAACCATGACTTAAAACAGTTCACAGCCCACACTGTTTGCCGCACTGTTATTTTCATGTCGGGTTTTTTCTAAATGGTCCAAATCTGCAGATGTAATGGCTGCGCTTCTTGCTGTTTGGCCTGTTAGTGAAGATTCCCCTGCATCTTCATCGTATGTTGAGCTTTCGTAGTTAATATCAAATGAAATATTCATAAAAAATGTGTCATTTGCCATATTTGTTTATTCTTAGATTACCTAACGTACTCTACGGCTAGCCCAGTGAATAATAAAAAATAAAAAAAACATAGACCCGGCTAGAACAAGCTTAGTGATACAAAATTGTGAAAGGTCGTTCCTGTAGCGATACCAGTACAATATCTCACGGTTCTCAACCAATCAGATTTGAGAACAAGAACGAACTGTTGTATAAATATAAATAAATAAACAAATATATACAAATATATATATTTTTTCCTCATTAATGTACACACAGCACCCCATATTGACAGAAAACACAGAATTGTTGACATTTTGACAGTATTTAGTAGAAGCACCCTTTTGATCTAATACAGCCATGAGTCTTTTTGGGAAAGATGCAACAAGTTTTTCACACCTGGATTTGGGGATCCTCTGCCATTCCTCCTTGCAGATCATCTCCAGTTCTGTCAGGTTGGATGGTAAAGGTTGGTGGACAGCCATTTTTAGGTCTCTCCAGAGATGCTCAATTGGGTTTAAGTCAGGGCTCTGGCTGGACCATTCAAGAACAGTCACGGAGTTGTTGTGAAGCCACTCCTTCGTTATTTTAGCTGTGTGCTTAGGGTCATTGTCTTGTTGGAAGGTAAACCTTCGGCCCAGTCTGAGGTCCTGAGCACTCTGGAGAAGGTTTTCGTCTAGGATATCCCTGTACTTGGCCGCATTCATCTTTCCCTCGATTGCAACCAGTCGTCCTGTCCCTGCAGCTGAAAAACACCCCCACAGCATGATGCTGCCACCACCATGCTTCACTATTGGGACTGTATTGGACAGGTGATGAGCAGTGCCTGGTTTTCTCCACACATACCGCTTAGAATTAAGGCCAAAAAGTTCCATCTTGGTCTCATCAGACCAGAGAATCTTATTCAGGTGTTTTTTAGCAAACTCCATGCGGGCTTTCATGTGTCTTGCACTGAGGAGAGGCTTCCGTCGGGCCACTCAAGTTCAAGTTGAGCTTTATTGTCATTCTGCTACATCTGTGGACATATAGTGGAACGAAATGTCGTGTCTCGCAGGACCACGGTGCTACATACTAGTTAGACATGAGATACACATACAGCAATGCAAATATAGGGGGGGGAAAAAAATAGGGCTATACAACAGTTTAACCATCTGACTATACATATACTATAAATACTATAACTACTATACCTAGTTGACTACACATACACAAACTGAGACTGTACAAGAACTTTACATAAATACTGTACATGAGTGTACAATAGTTCTAAAGAGATATTTGTACATGAAATTGTGCAGGAAATATATATATTTTTTACATTAAATTGTTCAGAAGAGAGATTTTGTGAGAAGCAGCGCATAGTGCAATGTTCCCGTAAACATTATTTTGTAGTGCAATATTCAAGTAAACATATATTATCTTATTAAGTCTTTGTTGCAGGGAGTGTTTATAGAAAGTGTCTAGTGTGCATATAGTGGGACGAGTGCGTTACTACAGGTGGTTTGTATAGCCCACTCACCTGTGTGTAGCACACCCAGAATTGCACTTAGGAGAAATTTGTCAATAGTTATTTATGAGTTGGGGGGCTGAGGTGTTCATGGTTTCAGAGCGGGGACAGGGAGATTGGAGTTAAGAGCTCTCACAGCCTGGGGAAAGAAGCTGTTGAGCAATCTGACAGAACGAGCCTTGATACTCCGGTACCTTTTTCCTGATGGCAGGAGCTGGAAGAGGTTATGGGAGGGGTGGGTGGGGTCCTTCACGATGCTGGAGGCCTTGCTGGAGCATCGTGCAAGGAAAATGTCCAGGATGGAGGGAAGAGGGGCACCGATGATCTTTGCGGCAGTGTTCACTGTCCGTTGTAGGGTCTTGCGGTCAGCAGCACTGCAGTTCCCATACCAGACAGTGATGCAGCTGGTCAGCACACTCTCAGTGGTGCCCCTGTAAAAGGTGGTGAGGATGGGTGGAGGGAGACTTGCCCTTTTCAGCCGACGGAGAAAGTAGAGACGCTGTTGTCCCTTCTTGTTGAGTGACGTGACGTTGGTGGTCCAGGTGAGATCCTTTGTGATGTGCACCCCCAGGAATTTAGTGCTGCCGACTCTCTCCACGATTGAGCCGTCGATGGTCAGTGGAGGGTGGTCAACAGAGTTTCTCCTGAAGTCCATCACAACCTCTTTTGTCTTACCCACATTGAGGGACAGGTTGTTAGCACCACACCATTCAGCCAGCTGTGCCACTTCCTCTCTGTAGTGCGTTTCATCGTTGTTGCTGATGAGGCCTACCACAGTTGTGTCATCAGCAAACTTGATGATGTGGTTGGAGCTGGACTTGGCAGTGCAGTCGTGGGTCAGCAGCGTGAAGAGCAGCGGGCTGAGCACACAGCCTTGTGGGGCTCCTGTGCTCAGTGTGGTAGTGCTCGAGGTGTTGCGGCCGATACGGACTGACTGAGGTCTTGCAGTTAAAAAGTCCAGGATCCAATTACAGAGGGAGGTGTTAAGGCCCAGCAGGTTTAGTTTATGGATGAGCTGTTGTGGTATTATTGTGTTGAATGCTGAGCTGAAGTCGATGAACAGCATTCTTACATAGGAGTCTTTCTGTTCCAGGTGAGTAAGAGCTAGGTGGAGAGTGGTGGATATTGCATCGTCCGTGGAATGGTTTGGACGATATGCAAACTGGAATGGGTCCAGCGTGCTTGGGAGACTGGACTTGATGTGATGCATGACTAACCTCTCAAAGCACTTCATCATGATTGGGGTCAGTGCTATGGGACGATAGTCATTCAGACAGGACACATGTGACTTCTTTGGTACTGGGATTATGGAGGTGGATTTGAGACACGTGGGGACGACTGCCTGGCTCAGCGAGGTGTTGAAGATGTCTGTTAAGACATTCTTCAGCTGTGCAGCACAGTCTCTCAGTACACGTCCAGGTATGTTGTCAGGGCCCGCAGCCTTTCGTGGGTTAATCCTGGATAGGGTCTTCCTTACATCGGCTGGGGAGAGACAGAGTACCTGGTCGTTTGGAGATGTGGATAGTTTCTGTGCAGGTGTGTCGTTCTGTATCTCAAATCGTGAGTAGAAGTGGTTGAGTGCCTCTGGTAGGGATGTGTCATCGTCACTGGCCTGTGGCGGGGCCTTATAGTCAGTGATGGTCTGAATACATCTCTGGAGCTCAGCCACAGTGATCTTTGGGTTCTTCTTTACCTCTCTCACCAAGGCTCTTCTCCCCCGATAGCTCAGTTTGGCCGGACGGGTTCTGGTCGTCCCAAACGTCTTCCATTTAAGGATTATGGAGGCCACTGTGCTCTTAGGAACCTTAAGTGCAGCAGAAATGTTTTTGTAACCTTGGCCAGATCTGTGCATTGCCACAATTCTGTCTCTGAGCTCTTCAGGCAGTTCCTTTGACCTCATGATTCTCATTTGCTCTGACATGCATTGTGAGCTGTAAGGTCTTATATAGACAGGTGTGTGGCTTTCCTAATCAAGTCCAATCAGTATAATCAAACACAGCTGGACTCAAATGAAGGTGTAGAACCATCTCAAGGATGATCAGAAGAAATGGACAGCACCTGAGTTAAATATGAGTGTCACAGCAAAGGTTCTGAATACTTAGGACCATGTGATATTTCAGTTTTTCTTTTTTAATAAATCTGCAAAAATGTCAACAATTCTGTGTTTTTCTGTCAATATATGGGGTGCTGTGTGTACATTGAGGGAAAAAAATGAACTTAAATGATTTCAGCAAATGGCTGCAATATAACAAAGAGTGAAAAATTTAAGGAGGTCTGAATACTTTCTGTACCCACTGTATGTATGTGTGTGTGTGTGTGTATATATATATATATAATTATAATATTATACACTGTAAAAAATTTACATTTTGAAAAATTGTGGAAACTGGCAAATAAATATTGGCTCAACAAATTGCATCCTAATAATTGTCCCCAAACAAAAAAAATACATTGTAGTAATTTTAGCTCTTCAGACCTTCGTCTGAAGTTAAAATTAAAAATATACATTCACCGAACATATTAAATTACGCTAAGTCAATCTATCAGTGAAAAATGTGTGTTGGCCGAACAAGTTTTGCAGCAAAAAAACGCATGTACGAATGCGCCTGAGAGAACCTGTTGCTGTAGTGAATTCAAATTCCTGTGCGTGGGAGAGCGAGAGCGGAGCCGATGCTGAAGGGCTACAGAACATCATTTACAGACGGATTTTCTATCATTAAAGTTATGGTGAGTATACTGAGTTTTGTGTTTAAGTCGTGTTTCACATTGTATTCTGCAGAATAACTCCTTTACTGGTGTCATGTTGGTGTTTATAACCTAGTTTAGCCCGTACTGGTAGGACTCGGTAGGGGTGTGCGATATATATCGTCTGTGATGATATTGTAATTGTTGTTTTAACAATGTGGGATTTGACATTATCATATATCGCAAAAAACAAACAAAACATGCCTAACTTACAGAGTGCATGATTACGTTAATGTTGTGTGATGAAGACTAACATTAGTGCGCATGCACATTTACAGTGCATTTTTTCTCGTTTTTGAAATATATACAGGTGCGTCTCAATAAATTCTCGGTTCTCTCAGTTGGTTGTGCATCTTTTTCTTCCACACTTTTTCCTTCCACTCAACTTTCTGTTAACATGCATAAAGCACTCTGTGAACAGCCAGCTTCTTTGGCAATGAATGTTTGTGGCTTACCCTCCTTGTGAAGGGTGTTAATGATTGTCTTCTGGACAACTGTCAGATCAGCAGTCTTTCCCATGATTGTGTAGCCTAGTGAACCAAACTGGGAGACCATTTTGAAGGCTCAGGAATCCTTTGCAGGTGTTTTGAGTTGATTAGCTGATTGGCATGTCACCATATTGTAATTTGTTGAGATAGTAAATTGGTGGGTTTTTGTTAAATGTGAGCCAAAATCATCACAATTAAAAGAACCAAAGACTTAAACTACTTCAGTCTGTGTGCATTGAATTTATTTAATACACGAGTTTCACAATTTGAGTTTAATTACTGAAATAAATGAACTTTTCCATGACATTCTAATTTGAGATGCACCATATATATATATATGAGAGTGAACTGGGCCAAAATACAAAAAGTAAGTTAAACATTCAATGTGATGGATATATTATATGAAGATGTATGTGTCATGTAATGGCCAAATAGTTATTTTAAAGTATATACATCCTGTAAATGATGTAAGTTAAGTTTACAGTGACATTACAGTACCTTTACAATACTTTACATACAGTACATTTAAAGTAAAATGTGAATATTTTCTAGACATAAAACTAATTTTGAGCTTTGTGTTTGATTATTCTTTCTTACCAAGTTCTTAGAAATTCCAGCCACTATCAATCACAACAATGTATATTACAGATGATTAAGCATATGAATCGTCAGTTTGTTGTTTTAATTTACACACACACAGACATTTCATACATGACATAGCCATGAGATGCATAAGAAATCTTTAGACGCGTAACACCATAATCCATAACAACAACAGACAATACATTATTGAACCTTTTCTGATAAGAAGTGTGCGCTGCAAACGCGAGCATTTTTGGCGATCGTTTCTGTCAAGTCCGCTCGTTTTATCACGTTTAACCACAGCTGTCGTTGGTTTTTGGGCAGCAGGTACACGATAAAATTTCAAATTGGAGCCTGTACTACGTCGATTCTGGCACTCAACATCACAAGAAGATGATATTTTAAGTTCCTTATGTAGCCGAATCTGCGCTGGTTTGAATTGGTTTCCTCCAGTTTTCCCTTTGTTTTGCCTCCAGCTAGCGTTATGACGTAATCGTGACGTCGGCACAAAAAGGGTCTATAACACAATCAGCAAAATATTGTCCAATTATCATTATCGATAAAATCCCAGAAAATATTGAGAGAATTTTTGTCAATATCGCACAACCCTATCAATCAGTTGCCTAAAGTTATTGAACTAAATTATTTTTATCTCACTTTATGGTGAATATATGAAATGTATGAGACACAAGGAATACGTTTCTGCTATAACTTTTATTTGTTCCCATTAGTGTAACCCACCATTGCTAGGTCTGAGCTCACGAGGCACCATTAGTTGTAGAAAAGGAACCACTACAAATTTCACTGAGTATTTAACAGTGGTTCTTATTGGATATATGTTTATTCCATATTAGTGTCAAATTCTATTAGCTCTTAGATGTAATTTGTGAGGAGTTGCTTTATTGAGACCTGCCATGAGACATGGCTCGGTGTAATTCTAATGTAGACTTAGTATTGGTATTTTATCCTTTTTTTTTTTTTTTTTTTTAAGAGCCATTGGAGAACCACACAACTGTAATGAAATTGGGAATTCTTGAAATAGTAAACAGCAGCACTTGCACTTCAAGGGCCCTGTCAAGTGTGCTGAAAGTCTCCGTTGTCTTGGAAGAGGAGGTGGTGCTTGACAACTTAGGAGACTTTGTAAATGCATTTATTGTACTTTTTTGGATTTTATTGTATGCACTCATCCTTGAGTACAACAAGGACTTAAAGGGACAGAAAATTCTGTCATTAATTACTTACCCTCATGTCGTTACAATCCCGTAAGAACTTTGTTCATCTTCAGAAAACTTTAAGTTTAACTTATCTTAACTTTAAATTAAAGGGGTCCTATTATGCTTTTTCACTTTTTGAATTTTAGTCAGTGTTTAGTGTGTATGTTTGGGCATAAAACAATCTACAAAGTTACAGATCTCAGAGTCCACTCCGAAGGGAGATATTTCGTTTAAAAAAAATCCCTTTTCAAGAACTACAACGAACGGCTCGTTTGGACTACAAAGTTGTTTTCCTGTATTTGTGACTTCACAAATTGTAAATCCCGTTTACAGAAATTCTAATGGTTGGCAGGTGGAGAAGCTTGGTTGAGCTCTGCACGTTTCAGAATCGAAACCCAGTGCAGGTGTTCACTCTATTTCTCATGGAAACCAACTGTTTTCAGAAAATTTTGGATGTCATTTTAATTTCATCTTGCATATAATGTCTGATAAAGCAGCGTTTGTGAGCGGAGCTCTGTTTTGTGTACAGCGTTACCGGGGAAACCTCACTGTCTACCACTCCAACAGTGCCTCCCGCTGGCAGAGAATTGCGGCCACAAAAACTGTAAGTCTGTGGGACTATGGTATAAATAAATTCAATTGTATAACAGTTTCACTGCAATTCATGTTATAATGTTAGAATTAAAGAACAATAAACGTAATACATATTACCGTTGCACTTATCTGTACATAGTCAATGCAGTTATTTTTAAGCTGTTGTTGACATCCCATCTAAAACGTGATTTAGTCAAAAAAACAACAACAATAACATTACCACTTTAATATGTCTTGCAATATCCGTGCGTGCAAAGGTTCTGCGCGATCCTCTTGTTTAATATTCTCGGGGTCTGAATTGATATGGCAATATTGACGAACATGCTGTTTTGGCAAGGGGCGGGGCAGTACTGAAACACCGTTTAAGCTGTTCGCCAATCACAACGCACTGGGACAGCTAACCAATCACAACACATTTCGTTTATCGGAAGGCGGACCTTCATCTAACCCGGAACTAATCGAGCCGTTTGTGTCAGGCTGGGGAGAAAGGTATTGTAATAATGTAAATTATGTGAAAAATAATGCAATTTTCAAACCACCAAGCATGAGAGCATGTTCTAGTACACCCTCAAAACAAAATCAAGACTTTGTAAAAGAGCATAATAGGACCCCTTTAAGATATTTTTGATGAAATTTGTTTGATGAAATTTTTGATGAAACAATGGTCTTATTGATGTGGAACGACATGAGGGTAATTAATGACATAATATTAACTTCAAAGTACCTCTTATACGTTTTTTTTGGCAAACATTTGAAGTGTAAGATGCAGTTTCATGAGCTCAAAGTACCTCTTGTGAGAATGGTAGAGTTCATGTGAAATTACTCTAAACACTGGGTAAAGTAACCTCCCCATTACTTAAATTTGATGCTGTTTTTGACATTTTTAATTTGTGAATGTATTTGATCTTTAATGTTT